>NC_056731.1:829859471-830159471 GCF_019279795.1 Protopterus annectens
ACCTATATAAGATGAAACCAACTAAAGAGCAAATTGCAAAATGTGCTAAAAAGAAGGGGAAAAAACAGCAAGTGTGGTAAAGTTAAGCACTTCCATTCTTATTTTGGTGTAGAAAGCTGTGGGTTCTATTCCTGCACCTGGTAGATCGATATCTGACACTGAAGTTCAGCATAAGGGGGGGTGCTGCACTCCTGTGTGTGTCGTCCTTCTAATTAGACATTAAACTGAAGCTCCATCTGCTTGAGTTGGTGGTAGATCAAGTGGATGTAAAAGATCCCATAGCACCTATTGAAAAGAGTAGTGGTCTTTTATTTAAAATCTGTTTACTTTATAATAAAGATATATGTATTATTTACATTACTATTTACATATAACTACTTTTGTTACATAGTAATGCTTTTGATGATCATCTGGCTGCCACTCCAATTTCCAAAACCAAAATCTTATTTTTCCCAGCATTGTCGCTTCGTTTCCTTTAAACAATATTTCTTTCAGTCTCAGATTCCATATATTCCATATTAAGTTAAATATTTGTGTCTATTTTCTTTACATACTCCTCATTTTTATCCTTATATCTATATTCATTGTTCATATGAACATCCTTTACTTTTTATATCTTCAAACTAATTCATTGTGCTAATTTCTTCCATAATTTACCTGCTCTCTTACATTTCAGAAAAACACATTCAACAATTTCACCTTCTTTACACAGATGGCATGCTCTTTCTTCCTTTTTCTTGTAAGGCATATTATAATTTACAGGTAATTTCTTTATCATAAGCCTCCACAAAAAAAAAAATTGCCATTTGAATATTTTTACATCTTTTCATTCTTCCCTTTATAGCCTTTACTTTTTCTGCTTCCAGATTTTTCTCTGGATAGATATTATAGATGTTGCACATAACATTTCTATACCATAACTTTCTCTCCCTTTCTCATACATCAAAATTGATTTTCCATAATAATATTTTTCTTGATAAACCATTTCTTCATTTCAACATTCTCTTACTCTTTTAAATCTTTGAATTGTTTGCCATGCCTTTTTATATTTTTCTCTTAAAATGGTAGTAATTTATCCCTTATGATTTTCTTTAATCCATTTAGTTATCCTATACAAATTTAAGGATGCTAGTAATATTATAGGATTTATCAAACCCAGTCCTCCTTCCTCCTTAGAGACATACATTGTACCCCTTTTAATTGGGTTCAAACAAGATCCCCATTTAAAGAGAATATAATGTTATATAGCTCCCTTTCATATTCCAGGTAAACCAAATACTCCTGCTATGTAAGCCATTCTCGGTAATAAAATTGAATTTATTAGCTATACTTTCTTTGCATAAGATACCTTATACATTTTCCAGAAATTACATGTAAATGTTTTCCATTTTTCTTCCTTTTAAGTCTGATTTATCAAATTGCATACCCAAAACAGAACTATTCTCCTTACTAAACATGATATCTCCTATTATACCATTATATCTTAAGCCTTTACCGTTGTCTTTATTCAGTTGTAACCTTATTTTTTTCCAGATATTCATTCCATTGGTTAAAGCTCTCTTCATTCCATCTGTATTCTTAGTGACTATTTTAATATCATCAGCATAAGACAATAAATTTAGTAAAACTGCCTTAATTCCTTTCTTTTTAACATAACCTAATATGTTTTTCTTATTCATAAGACTTGATATAACATGCATTACTAAAGTCAGTATTATGGGCACCCCTGCCTTATTCCTCTTTCTACTTTAATTCCTTCACTTAGCAAACCATTCACCAAAATTTGAATTTCATATTTTTCATAAGCTGTCACACATACATTTGTAAATTATTACTTAATTTATAACATGTTAATAATTCCCATAAAGTGGCATGCTGTATAGTGTTAAATGCTTTACTTTTATCAACTATCATAATCTTAACTTCATTTATATTTAAACAATCATCTGTATCCCTAGTTATTAATAGCAGCTCTTGACTACTTCTTCCCTTACTTCTCTGTACTGTATCATCTATAATATCATTTATTTTACTTCCATTCTTTTTTGTACTACTTTCCAAAACATTTTATAATCTGTATTTTTCAGGACCATTGGTCTCCATTTCTGTATATCATTTTTGTCTCCTTTTTTCATATAAACTTAATTATTCCTTTACATAATTCTTTATATCTGAATCCTTCTTTTAACCATTTTAAGTACTTGAAGAAAATATTGCTTCATTTCTACTATCATATCTCTATACTTTAAGTATTCTATTCCATTTGGCCTGCTGCTGATTTTATATTTACCATAGATATCTTATCTTATTCTTCTAAACCTATTTCTTTTTCTAAATGTTTATTATCTTATTCTGTCAAATTTTCAAACTTCCAGTAACTCTTTTTTAGTTTTCATACTTTTTACTAAACATCTTCTTTACATATTCCTTAACTGTTGTCATAATTTCTTCTTGTTTAGTTTGCATTAAACCTTCATCATCTTTCATTTCTCTCATTATACTATTTTCTTCTTTTATAAGCTGGTTTAAATAAGGAGCCACCTCTTCTTTTTTACCTTGTAAGAAATATATCTGTTTATATATCAGATGTTTTATTTTTTTATTTAACTCGTACATCTCCTTCTCTTTAATAAAATACTCATACTGTTCATTAATTTTTAAATGTTTCTTTATATAAATTCATAAACCTTTTCTTAATCTCCTACTGTCTATTTGGTTGTCTGTGTAACTTTTTTTTGTATTTTCCTTTAAATGCTAGCCACCATATTTATACTAACATATTGTAAAATTTGTTGCAACATATTTTTTCTTTCCTTAGATATAAGCGTATACAGCAATAACTATATACCTGTCCCTTCCATCTTATATCAAGAATTGTGACCCTTCCTATTATAACCAGTGTCACAACCAATATTTTAACCATTATGTTACATAGTATTCCTATTCCTGATCATATATCCTTCACAAAATTCCAATCACATCTCCCCATAACATCTCTTTCTGTAATCTTTCTTCCTCTGTTAAAAACCTTATATCTTCTAGTACAATGATATCTACATCCAAATTTTTGCACAGTTCTAAAATACTTATCCTTCTTGTTTTAAACTGTGTACATTTATAGCTACTATCCTGAAAAATTTCTGCTCTCTGTTTGGAAATATTTCACAAAAGGAGTACACTATAAGTGTTTATCCTTTCCCTTTCACATTAGTTCCATTAAATGTTCTGTCTGTTATTCTCATACCATTGGAATTCTGCTTCTCTTTAATTACATTCCAGTGTATATTTCAGATGGCGCAGTGGTGCAGCGGTAATATTGTCGCCTCACTGCAAGAGATTCTCTGGTTCGATTCTCGGCTAGGGTGCCTTCTGTGTGGAGTCTGCATGTCCTCCCTGTGTTCGTGTGGGTTTCCTCCGGGTGCTCTGGTTTCCTCCCACATTACAAAGACATGCATCTGGAGCATTTCCCCTGGGCCTCCGCTGAAAATTGGCTTTGGTCCAAGTCGGACTTTCCCGGTTAACAAATGTTAAATAAAAATAAATTTCTTTCATTGCTGATTTCAGATCCCTGCTCTATATTACTTTTCTTAATACATCTGTCATGTTTTATAAGCATTTGTTCTGCAACTTCTATCTGTTGTTGAAAGATAATATCAACTGTTTCAGTAGTTAATGTGTATTTTTTCTTGTACTGTTTCCTGTACATTCTACTTTTCCATAGTTTCCCCTTCTTTCTCTTCATTACCATTTTTATAGTTCATCCACGTGTCCTGTTTTGTTATATTTATAACATTTTAAAACACATTTTTTTTTACATCATGCCCAGTTTCCCCACAATTATAACATTTTTTTTCACACAGTTACTAATTAAATAACATGCTTTACTACAGTTTAAAAAAGTTTTAGGGTGCCCCCAGTATTTCACAATTCCCATCATCAGTTATAACACTTGGGATATGTATAATATCACCATTATCAATTTTCAGAATAACAGAATAGTTATGTCCCCCAGTCCATAAGCCTCCATTATTATATATTCTCAAAACGTCCAGTATATTTTTATATATTTTATTCAGAGTCTTACACTTCAGTCTTAAACTGTATATGTATTTTCTTTTTAGTTTCTCTATTAAAACTCTTCTTTTATAACACGATTTTTCCAAGGAAAAGTCTTTTCTTTTTTTCATATTCCCCTAACAATTTTCCATAGTATGTGCACTCTCAAATATAATGTCACAGTAATTCTCTTTGTTAATAAGAATAAATGATCTAACTTCATTAGCTTTTGTCCACAAAGGATTAATGAGTGTATCCTATACCTCTTATATATCAAGCCCTTTTTCTTCTTTGTTATTGTAAATTTTTTCTTTTTTCTTACCATTGTGTGCTGTTCATCAGTACCCCTTTTTTCTTTCCCTATACCTTAAATGCATATGTTTCTTCTTTTTTCCATATTGCTAATATCTTCTTTCTTTATTCATTCCATCACATCTACCCACAATATGTCTTTTTCATTCTCTGGCTTGCTACCTGCACATAGTCTTTCCAATAAATCATCCTGCAACCCTCCCAATTGTAGGACTGTAATAATACATGCAGTGTTTGATTCTTCCTCCTCCCAAAGCAACCATTGCTGAAATAATTCTTCAGAATCAGGATCGACTACCTTTTTTTTCCTTATACCATTATCTGCACTCCCGTCTGTTCATTTGGAAGACTCAGCTGTCACTTCCTCCTTTGTTGACTCTGCATCAAATAATTGCAGTGAAGGTACAATAACCTTCTCCCTCAAGAGATCACCAGGCTCCTTAGAAGGCTCAGCTGCATTTTCCACTTGACATGCCTTTCAAAGGCTCCTTCCAGTTTAGCATTTCAAAGTCATCATAGTCCATCTTCTTTTGTTCCTGCTTCTCCAAGCTGCCACTGCAGCAAAAATGGAAGCAGGAAGTGTGTATGCATAATGGATTCCTCTTACTAGCAAAATGAGTAGGGCTTATTATTGATATATATATATATATATATATATATACACACATTACATATTATTTACATATTTGCATTAATTATATCTACTTATAAATCTCCATACATTATCAACTTCAGTTTAAGCATTCCATCCCCACTTTTTTATCCACAAACAAAACATTATTTTCTCCAAACTCTTTGTCAAAGTCCATTTTCTATTGTATTTATTTTCATTTAGTGTCTGGTTCCATATGGTCCATGGAACATAAAATATTATTCTGTCCATTTTCTTCACTTTTTCCTGTTTTCATGCACAATAATAACCAAATTCTATTATGTCCATATTTATTTGCTCAGATTTTAACAAACTTTTCACTCTATTATGTTTGCATATTTCTTTCCACAAATTATCAACTCTTTCACATTTCAAAAACACATGCTCAGTAGTCTCAAACTCTCCACATTTATTACATATTTTAGCTTGCTTTTTCATATGGCATATTTGCTGTAACCAGCAATTTTCTAATAGATAACCTCCATAAAAAATCATTACATTCTTTAATCTTCTTGTAGTTATATCTCATCATTATGGCTATTTTCTTATCTATTTCTAAATATTTCCATGGATCTATGTAATAAAATGCTTTCATAATACTTAAGTACCTTTCCTGACTATTTTTCTCACAGATATCCTTTTTTATTTTCTATAACATAATTTTGTTTTGATACTCTCATTTCTTCATTCACAATGCTTTTACTTCTTTTTTTAACTTCCATTCCTTCCCATAGTTCTTTGTATTTATATTATAGTATCATTTCTATCAAGTTTTTATTTTCCTTCATTATTCTTTGTAATACCTTATAAAAAATTAAAGATGCTGCATGTACTATTGGGTTTATTAAACCCATGCCTCCTTGCTCTTCTTTCATATATAGAATCACTCTCTTGACTGAATTCAGTCTAGAGTCCCATATAAAAGAAAATATAATCATTAGTTCCTTTTCATACTTAATAGGAATCATATAGATGTTAGCAACATAAGCAATTTTCCTATTACCATGGTGTTCAACAAGTCTACTTTTTTCTTTATGAAAATCTATATGATTTCCAAAAATGAGTGCTATCCTTTACTTCGAGTACATTATCCCATTGTTGTCTGTATTCGTTCCTTCCAAATATCCACAATATATCTATATATTTTTCATTGAACTCAATACCTCCTCTCATACCTTCAAAACAAAATCCTTTACTTTTCTCTTTATGCTTAAACCAAGTTTTGTAATGTATGCTCAATTTTTCATTTACTTTTTCCATCTATAGTTTATTTCTGACAATTAATACAATACCATCTGCATAATTATACGTTATTGACAATTGAACTTCCTTCATCATTTTGTATCCACTGCTACTTGACATTTTATTAATTTCCTTCACTATTACATTTATAACTTATGTAAAATTATACTACTAGCTGGGCAGCCCTGTTTCATTCCACATTCTATTTTTATTTCTTCCCCAATCTAACCATTTACATTTATATTTACATAGTTCCTTTCATAAACAGATTTTTATCACTTGCAATATTTTTGCTTATGTTACATGCCTGCAAAATTCCCCATAATGATTTATACTGAATATTATCATAGGTTTTACTTATATCCCCTATCATAACCTTTGCTTCTACACTTTTATTTATATCATCAACTATTTCTCTTATTATCTATAACTCTTGAGTTTCTTTTCCTTTTCTTCTGAATACATTTGGGTCATATATTCCATCCTTTTTTTGTAAACCTTTTGTTATTCTCATAAAAAAATTATAATCTGTATTATTTAATGTTACAAGTCTCCAGTTTTTTTATCTCCTGTTCATTTCTTTTTTAAATATAAATTTTAAAACTCCTGTACATATCTTTCTCTTTAATTCCAATTTCTAACCATTCATTCATAACTTCTATAAAAATATTTTTGACACTTTCTTTATACATTCCATATTCAGTTCCATCCAATCCTGTTGCAGAATTCATGTTAATATCTTTTAGAATTTCATTCAATTCTTTCATTGTTATTTTTTGTTCTAAATACTCATTATCTTCATTATTTAATTTTTCACCTTTATAAATTTGTTCTGTTTTCTTCTCTTTAAACAAATAATAGCATTGTCGCCTCACAGTAAGACATCCTGTTCGATTTTCAGCTAGAGCGTCTTCTGTGTAGAGACATGCATGAATGGGTGTGCCTTCGTTGAAGGTTGTGAGTCAGGGCTGGCAACCTGGCACGTAAAAATCTACTGCCAATCATTAGCGGACCAGAGTTCCGCTGTGGTGACCCCTAACCGGGAAAAGCCAAAAGACACAACAACAAGTCTTTAATTATTTCATATATTCCTCCTTGCTGTCTTATTTGCTTACCTTCCTTATTTTTTAATTTTATTATTTTCATTCATTTAGCATTTTACTCAAATATGTTGCTACCTCTTCTTTCTTTCCTTGTAAACTATATATTTGTTTATATAACAAGTTGTTAATTTTAATTTGATTAATTTTAGATATTTCTCTTTCTTTTCATAAAAGGAATTTTTTCTTCTCTACTAAGTCTCTAAATGTTTCTTGACTTAATATCTTATATTTCTATTTTTCTTTTCTTCCTTATACATTCTAAAAACGCTTTTTTACATTTCTCTTTAAAATTAAGCCTCCAGAGAGTCCAATTCTCATAGAACTCTCTCATATTCATATGATTTTTCCCTAATTCCATAAGGTCTTTTTTATCTTCTAAATCTATTTTTTTTCATTAATTCTCTTTACTCATTTTTTTTATTCTTATGTATTTATTTTCCTGCACTTTAACCCATATAGCCACATGATCTGAAAATCCAGCGTACTTGATTTTTTTTTTACAATTTTTAAACTATCAGATATTAAAAAATAATCAACTTCTGTCCTAATTTCATTCTTTTTGTAGGTCCAGTGGTAATTCTCCCGTACACTTAACTTTCCACTTCTCATAATTTCTTTAACCATTTTAACATCACAATTGCTTTTATTTTTTCTTAAATTACAATTAAAATGACCCACCACCATAATGTCTATATTTACACAAACATATTCAAGAACATTGGTGGTGGTGCTGCGGTAGCATTGTCGCCTCACAGTAAGACGTTGTCCTGTTCGATTCTCAGCTAAAGCATCTTCTGTGTGGAGACATGCGTGAATGGGCGTACCTTCATTGAAGGTTATGCGTCAGACCTGGCAAGTCTGTATGTAAAAATCTACTGCCAATCATTAGTGGACCGGAGTTCCGCTGTGGCGCCCCCTAACCAGGAAAAGCCAAAAGATACAACAACAACATTTAAGAACATTTTTAAACATCTTTTCTCTCTCCTTTTTTGTTACATATGCATATAAAGCTATAATTCTATACACATATTTTTCCATCTCAAGTCTATTACCATAATTCATTATAGTTCTACTATGGTTATATCTAATATTTTAATGCTTTCTTAACATAATATGCATATGCCTGAGCATGTATCTTCCCCATGTTCCAAACTACCATATCATTCCAAAGTTTATCAGTTTGTGTTCTTTCTTCCTCTGTTAATAATCTGATATCTTCTAAAACAATAATATGTGCATCTACTACAGCACACCATTGTAAAATACCTATTCCCCTCTTAATATTTTTCATACTGTTCACTTTTAAAGCTAATATTTTCAGCTTTTAAGAACAGTTAGTATAATAAAATTTTTACCCCTTTCATTTCTTATTTTCTCTAAGCATTATATTTTTGAATTTTCTTTTCCTTTAACTCTTTTCCCTATCAAATTATTTTTATTTCTTACTGTGCAGCAATCAGCTTCTTCCTCACTTGTCTTCTCTGTTTCTTTTTACATGTTACTTTCTTTAACTTCATGTATAAGCTCTTTATCAGTCACATCTTTTTGTACATTTTCTTGTATAACACATTTTTCTATCTCTTTCTCCTGTGCAACTTCATTTTCATTTTCTTGCACATTCATTTCACATTCTAGCTATGAATGATGAGTATTGCCACATGTTTTGCAGTTTAAAATCACACTTTTTGCATCATGCCCTGTTTTACCACATAAATAACATCTTTGTTATCACATTCATTGATTAAATTAGCATTTTTCCACAAAAATAACAAGCCTTTGGTTGAACCCTATATTTCACAAAACTCATATTACCATGAACATTAATAATACTAGGTACATGGATAACATTATCATTTTCCATTTTCAGTATTATTCCACATTCTCGTCCCCCAGTCAATAGTCCTCTTTCATCATATATTTTTGTAGTGTCCATTACTTCTTTACATCTAGTTAACGAATGTTCTTTCAGTTCTTTTGTATCAACTTCAGTTCTAAATTGGATCATTATAAAAAGCTTGCACCACATATTCTGACCATGGATAAATATGTTTCTTTTGCTCATATGCACCCCCAAAAATTTCCATGACCTGCCCTGTCTCAAATATCAAGTCACAAAAAGTCTCTTTATTAATTAAAATAAATGTTCTTACCTTGTTTGCTTTGACACCCAGAGGTGCTATGACAGAGTCCCAAACCTCATACCTGTCCAAACTTTATTTTTTACTGCTCACACTTACTGTATATTTCTTTTTTGTTTCTTTTATTTCTTCTTTGCTCCTTCTCCAACAGTTTGTAAATAAGTTTCTGTCTCTGGAATTATTTTCTGTCATAGTCTCTTCTTATTCTTTTTCTTCTTCTATTTTTTTCCATGATGTTGCTCCGTGAAATTGCTGCTCCACTTTCTGGCTCACTTTGGTTTACAATTTTTTTCCAAATAATCATCCCACAACCCCTCCCTGATTGAGGCTTGTAATTATGTATTTTTCAGAGGTAACTGTCTCTCCTTCAAACAATCTCATCTGAATCCATCTCAGATACGGCTACACTTTCCTTTTCTTCCAGTGTTAATGTTTTTTCTGCACCCATATCACCAGAAAAAAACTTCTGGTAGGGAGTCTACCATTTCAACTGCATTTTCAGCAAAAGCTGAATCAGCCTTGTTTTCTCCCTGTTCCTCCTGGCTGCCTGCATGCCTGGACAGGAAACAGAAAGTCAGGATGTGTAATACACAAAGCCTTCCCTCAACTACCAGGATGTGTAACACACAAAGCCTTTCCTGACTACCAAGAGTAGGGGAAGTTCCCAGATGGCCTGGCCAAATTTCCCCTACTAGTACAAATACCACGTCGGGTCACCCCTGAAAAGAGGCTACTAGCCTAGTAGCATCAACCCAGTCAACAAAGAATAAATAAATAAAATCAATAATTGCATCTTAGAACCTCTTCAGAACTAATTACAGTGACAAAATCAATTTAAATAAAATACAAATCATGTGACCATCAGCTGACCCCAAAAGCCCAAACAATAAAAACTCAGAAATAGCTTATTGAAAATGCAAGATACATATCCAAAATATACAGTAGTTTGAAACATTGATTAATAAAGCAATGACTTATAGCTCTTAATATTAACTGTTGCATTCAAATCTAGTGCTTTAGCAGCATTGAATAAAATCTGCCATTTTATCTCTACATTCCCAAAGCATCTGAAACAATGAAATCAACAACATAAAACAAAATTTCTTAAAATAAATACAGTTATTTGAATACTTAGCTAAGGCTCTACTAAAATCCTTATTTCTTATTTTTTATAGTCAAAGTATGTTCATATATTCTATGTGAGAGCTTGCTTGTGGTTTTACCTACACAGAACCTCTCACAAGATGCACAAGTAGCTAAATAAAATAAACCTGTAGAATCACAAGTAAACCTCCCCTTAGGATATATAAATCTATCAGAATGTTTAAGACCCAATAATGCCTTCATTTGTGTGCCTACAATAGTTACAAATTTTACATCTGTAATTACCAAAGGGGTGAGCTTTTTCAACTCATTAACATTATTTTCTAAAAGAGCCTTAATGTTACAAAACCTTTTTATAAATAAAAATGAGTGTATCAGCAGTAATATGAGACCAAATCTGTGCTACCCAAAATGAGTTTCTGATTATTATAAATAACATGTTTAATGAAATTTATATCAGTAGTAATGGAAACTGGAAAAAAATAAACAAAAAAACTTTTTTTCTAAAATGAATACACTCCTGAGCCTATTCATAGTTGTGGGCTTCGTAAATCAGTTATGTGCGAATAGCAGCATTACACAGATATGCAAATGATGTCAATGAAAGGCAAAGCATTTTTAAAAAGATACCCACTTTTCACAAAAGAATTAGTTGTATAAAGTCCAACATTACAAACTTACTAAATACTTCAGAAAAATTATAAATTGATGTTGCTTTTTTGCATATTGCATGCAGTTGAGCGCAGTCACTCTCAAACTATTTTAGGAACTCTGCAGACTGTCCAGCAACTAAGATTTAAAAAGAAAAGTGGTTTATAATTTTTTATATAGGAGTATTCTTCTTGTGGACACCCTGAAGGTCACATTAAAGAAGAGAAAGGTGACACAAAACAAAGAGGGGAACATACAAGAGAAACATCAAGAAGGTTTCTACTGCAGGATGTAGGAGAGAATGGGCACTTTGTTGTTTCATGGGACAGCCCCCCTTTTTAATTTTTTTGAGAGGGTAGTATGGGTGGGAAATACGGAAGAGGGTGAATGAGAGAGGGTAAGGGAAGAAGGGTGCCAGCTAGAATTCCAGTCTATAGAGTCTAATGCATGTCCACTGCTAGATGGTGTTGCAGTGGAAGATCCTGATGTTGAGGGGATGGGGGCCTGTGTTAGCATGGTGGACTGCACCAACTAGGAGAGCATGTCTTCCACAGGCTGATAAGAGGCTTTGATTGGCTTAATTCTCCTGTCCACTATCTCCACCAGTACATCTTCAACCAAACTCCAAAGCCCCCTTTTTGTGATGCTTGCCAGACTGCAACATGTTGGAGTCCCTGTAGGGTTAGTGCCTCCAATTCATTCCTGCAAGGATTTCCCCAAATAAGCAAAGGGTGACCATTTCCTAGCCTGGGGAAGTACATGCCTAGTCTGCTCCTGAGTGATTTCAACTTGTAAAAAAAAAAGAAAGGAAAGAAATGTGAGAGAAACAAAATGTAAAACAATGATAAAATAATGCATAAGCAAAATGAGAAAAACAGAGGAAAGACAAAACAAAACGCACAATAAATTCACACAACACTGTTTACATGCACTTTCATACAGTGTTGACATAATGCAGTAAAATCTTTACTGAAGTAAAAGTTGTGCATGGGAAGTGCTTATGCATACAATGGGGGTATTGATTTGGGATGCACTTTTGCACTTGGGAATAATAAGTGCAGTGCTTATGCATACTTGTGATGAACTGAAAAGGCAAGAGCTTTTAACTTTTTGAAGATGTGTGTGTTTCTCTCAGTTTATGTACTTGCAATACACATAATACAGTACCAAAACATGTCTGTAATTATTGCAGTTAATTAGGTTAAAAATCAGGTTAGAAAACATTTTTCTAGATCGTTTAAACTTTCAGTTGCATTTCTTTCATCTGCAAACCTATAATAATATTTTCCTTAGGAGTAACAAAGAAATCAGTTCTAATTTTTTTTTTCACTTTTGTTGTTACCATTGCATTCGTAAAATGATTTCTTACACATACTATGAACTAGTAACAGCATAATTTTTCCTGTACAGTTTTTATACTTACCAGAAGATTCCACCAGTCTCTCTAATCTTTTGTTTTGCTATTGGCTGTTATATATATACTTTCTTCCACAGCTATGATTAAGAGAGTAGGCCAATCTTGTTTACCTCTATTTGAATTTATTCTGCATATAAATAGAAATATATCTGCATTCCTGCCTAAATCTTATTTTTTATTTTTTATTTTTATTTTCATTTGCATATGCATATCTGTATGAATTTGTACAATACTGTACTAATGTTCCCTTTCATTCAAGGGGAAAATATTAAATACTAAATGTGCCTTGAATGCTGTTTTCAAAATGCATATAACACTGTGTTTTGGTATAACTAAAATACAAATACAGAAATCTATCAGTTTATGGGAGTGTGCATTTACTTTTCTGCAGAAATGTGTCTGATTTAATAAATAATACTGAATTAAAACTGCATATTCTCAGAAAAGTTTGTGCTGGTCATTCACTTGGCACAGCAAACCTCACCCCCCCCCACCCCATCCTGCAGTCTAAATATGTGTGTGGTGTGTGAGATTTCAGCAATGTTGTACATACAGTTAGAAATACTTCTGAACAATTATGTTAAGCAACTATTTTAGTTATATTTGTCTGGCCCTCACAAAACTGTCTTCATGTAATATAGCTCTTTCCCTGCAATGATAATAAATTATAAATGTGTAATTCAGTTCTTATTTCATAACTTGATCTATCCAGTCACCATTACTGATACCTGCAGACTAGTACATGATTTATACAGTTACTTATACAGATTATTTTAATACAATTACCTGACATTTCTATTTATTATTATAATCTGTTAACACATTAGTAAAATTACTCATTGTTCAAAAGATGCATATTTGATTACAGATATGCTCTTGATTTACTATGCATTTAAAAATAGCAGTACAACTAATATTTTCAGGTACACAGTTGTGTCTTCAGGAATACCTGCATTTATGGAAATGTGCTAATCCTTTTTCTTTTTTTTTTTTTAATATGACCCAGTTAAGAAACCAAATATTCTACTTACTATAAAACTCTGACCTTCTCAACGCAACCTGGTCTACCCTCTAGGCCAGTTGGTCAGCCCTATGCTTCTGGAATTCTCCATATGTGTGACAGCATTGCTGACTGGAGCAGGTTATATACCAGGGTAACAGGTGGTCACCATCTCCTACCAGCTATCAAACTTTTTCCATGTGCTATGTCTTGTGCACATCCCGATCTTCTCTAGGTACGAATCATGCAAAAGGTAAAGCATGATTTATGATCAAGGTCTCTTTATTGGACAGCTAGGAGCATGGTTTTGTGCCTTCACAGGAATTGCCATCTTGTGAAGAGCCAGAACAAGAATGAGGAAAGTATTTTGAGGGATGTATTAAGCAGAGTTAGAACCACTCACTTTAACCAACCCTTTTTCATAGGATGCTCATTACAGCAGGTATTGATACTATTGGCAAATTTGATGTAACCAAAACTGCTTTGTCACATACTGATTTTTCTTAAAGGAAAATACTTACCTTTCTTTTCCATGTGTCGTACATTTTTTAAATATATGGTTAATAAATTGCATTGATAATGCTTACTGATAAAGGTTATTTTCTTTGTACCCTAATATTAACGTGTCATGTAATACAGTAGAAACGTTTTTTTTTTTTGTATGGGGATAAATGTAAATATGTATGTAATTTCTTACTTTCAAGAGTTCAGTTACAGTGCAACAGTTGTATGGGTCAGGGAGATGGTCGGAGTTGAAGTGATAAGCATTGTCGGATCCGATGCGTCAACTCTTGGGGGGGTTCAGATCCAAGGGTTCCAAATCAAGTGGTTGGATTAGAAAAGGAGCAACTGAAATGAAGGCAGAAGGATGACTCACAGATTTGGGGGGGGGGGGGTGGGACAGAGCTGGCAAAACTCTCATATGGATTTGTGCCCTGAGAAATTTCCTCATCATTCTATCAACCTCAGCTTCCAAAGGACTGTGGGAAGACCTGATGGATGAGGTGGTAGAAGTAGGCCTGGAAGATCTTTTAGGTGATTGCTGGAACCCAGAAGATCCCAGGGTCAGAGTAACTGGCTCCAGGGAGGTCCGAATTGTAATAATTGAGGAGGCAGTCACAGCTGGTGTAGAATCTGAAGGCTTCAAATACAAGGTCTTCTGAACCTTTTTTGGTAGCTCAGCCAAATGTAGTGGGGAAGAATTATTTGGAGAACGCTTATGGTGTTCTCAAGATTATTTTGTTTTTTTTGGGGGGTTTGAGCCTCTGAGGAGGAAGTGCCAAGGGAAGAAGCTGAAGAAAGCAGGAGGCATTTAAGTATTAATTTATTCCTCTTATCAGTTATAGCAACCTGGTTAAAGCCCATGCAAATGGAGCAAGGAGACTCCAAATGTTTAGGGCTTAAACAGTAAATGCACTCCCTGTGGGCATCAGATTGAAGAATCTTGTGACCACAGAAAGTGCATTTTTAAAACCAACCATTTTATCAGACATTTTAAACTCTCTAGCAAAAAAGGGAGGAAAAAGTGAGAATGGACAGGAGAAAGGCCCAATAAAGAGGACATTCAGTGATTTATCTAGGAATAAAGTACTTTTCTTTTATATATATATATATATATAGAGAGAGAGAGAGAGAGAGCAGGGTAAGAGTGGTTAGAAGAAGAAAAATGAGAAAACGATAAATTAGAAAGTTAGAATTGCGCAAAAAAAAATAGTAACCCACTAGGAGCTTGAGAGATTCTCAGTCCCACTCCATCTTGATGAGTGGCAAACAAGATCTGAGATAATCTGGGGGAATGAGGCATTATGGGTAAGAGAGGAGCTCAAGAATCAGATCCTAGGGCTATAGAAAGGAGCCAAGTCAGACCCGAGGTTCGGATCCAAACCCACAGTTTTAGGAACAAATGAAAATGGCGACATCAGATCTTCTGTTCATCTGTGGGGATGACTATGATACAGAAGATAGTGCAACAGAAAATAGAATTGGTGTAGACACTGTTCCATCTAACCAATGTCTGAAGCAGGAGTTAAATTCATCTGCATCTGCTCATAAAGGCTGGTTTAAAATTACTACCATATACTTATATAGAGAGAATTGAATGCTGACAAAGACTGATATAATTAAACAAGTCACAGTTCATTATTATTAGGTGAGCTTTGCACATAAGCAAATAATGAAAATGAAAGCAATGTGCATGGTAAATTTTCCACTCACCCCCTTATACGCATAATGTACTGCCATGCTGTTGAATTATCATTATTAATGTTTTGTATTAATTTTTACAGAGTCAGCATTAGAAACAAACAGTTCAGCTACACCAATAAATTTGGATGATGTCAGCAGAAGTATGTATGTTGTTGCTGATGACAATAATGATAAGGACAGAGTTACGTTTATGAGGCAGCCTGAGGGAAGGTGCAGGCAGTCCCCAATTTTAATGGTAGGTTCTCTCACCTCACAATATGTTAGTAACTCCATAAGCACATGTTTTTATATTGGTAAAACTAATTGTAAATTTAAAGAAAGAATAGCTTCACACTTATCAGATACACGTAGAGGAGTTGAAATGAATGCCCTTAGTAAACATATCTTAGAACATGAGAATGAACATGTATTTAAATTTAGAGTGCTACAGATAGTGTTTAAGAATAAGAGGGGAGGAGATATACCCCCAGATTTACTAATCTTCCATGCAGGACTAGCTTAGTCTGGCACAGAAGCAGCCATTTAGGAGCAGGATGGCAGCGCACCATGCATATTAATGAAACGCGCTGCCTGAGCTCCTAATTTTACATGGAGTAAGAGTACAGGAGGTGTGTCTGAGAGAAGACTTTTCAGAATATACACGCCCCCACAATGAAGAATAGTAGAAAGGCCAAAGGAATGAGCGAGACCACTCATAGGTGTCCGCATACCCCTAGCAACCTCCCCCCACGTGTACAACAGCAGTAGTAAATACAAACCAAATAAACAAACCATTTTTTTTATTATGAATCTGATTAAAACTAACCGTAGGTGTGCAGTTTGCCCATTGCTTATCTACAGTTAATGCAGCTTAAATGGCTGAAGAGGATAACAAGGAAGATATATGCAAATGAAGCAGTATAGCAATAGTGTAGTGGGCAGACATTCACCTTACAAGCAGGCATTCCCGGTTCAAGTCACACTGCAGCACATTCCATTTTCCATGTCAAATCACATTATGACCAATATTTTAGTTGCATAACCTACTAAATAACATATATTTGTGAACTGGAGTACTGCATTAAATGCAGATGTGAGGTGTCAGTGTCACAATGTTGCAAAGTCCACAGATAATCAAATGTTCCCCATACAGTATATGTACACAGGAATCATGGATGCAAATGTAAGGTAAAATGTGTAATGAATGATAACCTCATACAGCTTCCAAATCCCCCTCCTTCCCAAGAACCATTAGATATTACTGTCTAAATTAGTGCAGTTGTAAGCAGGAGTATGCACTAGCAAGCCATTGTAAGCACCAATAAGCAGTAGTAAGCATATTTAAGCACTAGTAAGTGAGTTTAAGCCCTAGTAAGTGAGTTTAAGACCGTTTGCATGGCGGTAAACAATGCACAAACAGGGTAAGCAATATTGAAGCTAACTCTCTGTAAGCATCATTAACCGGAGGTTAGCAGTGCTTACCCTCGTGCAAACCCGCTTACAACTGCTCAAAAGTGCCTTAATCACTCTGTATCCAACAGCCCTTGTTCTGCCCAGCAACAAAATAAACAGCCTTGCAGGTCTTGAACCCAGGACCCTATGCACTATAGTCACAGTAGTTAACCACCAAGCCATCACAGCAGTACATAAGATTGAAGTATCGTCAAACAAATCCTCACTGTAGTAAAATCAAACTGAACCTGTGAAAGGAATCAGTATACAGTCATATGTTCTATAACCCACTACATAACATAAATATGTGAACTGGAATACAGCAGTAAGCCCAGATGTGAGGTGCAATTGTAATAGAGTGTTGAAGTCCCCAATAAAACACAAGGACCCCATATAGTGTACGTATACATGAATCATGGATACCAGACATTTATATAAGATGTAATGAATAATAAATCAATGCCAAAAAGAAAATATAATGCAAATTATATTGTAAGCAATGCTAAGCATTACACAGGTCAGCTTAGGAGGTGTAATCAATGTGTAGATCAGCTAACTCAATGTGCCCAGTGATATACCCCTTTAAACAATGCCAACCTTGGGTAAGCAGGTTTGCTCATAGCTTAGCCTTTTTAAAACCGGCCAATCATGGCAAAGTGCAGGAAATTGGCTCTACTTAAACCCAACAGGTGGGAATATATCTCATAACTGGTTATAGCTTCCCCTTGCAGGCACCATGGCAGGAAGGGAAGAAGGTGTGTGCTTCCGGGTGCAGCACTGGAGCATCCAGGAGTCCAGAGTCATGGCAGGACTCCTTGTCCAAGACCATGAGCAGAGACTGCTGCAGGGCCAGTACTAGGGTTCCCAATATAAGGCGGAAGCCTAGGACCATCTTGCCTGTGACCTCACCAGTGCCACTGGCATGCCCCAAACTGGTGAGCAGGTCAGGCATCACTATGCCGACCTGAAGTGATGTAAGGGGGACCTCCTGGAGCAGTGGATCCAAGAGGGTAGAACATCAGGGCATGTCCCAGCTGTGTGTAATAATTGCCAGCTCATGTATATCATGGATAGGTATGGCTAAATATTCCTCTTATGTCCTCCACAGCTGCAAGTGAGCAGGCTGTGAACCAGGAGGCCCATGGATGTCACCTGGAGAGGTTGCAACGCGAGGCAGGTCAGTAATACTCTTGCATGTACTGTCATAGGAAATAAATCTAAAAGTATTAGTAAATTAATTGCCAGTATAAAACCTGTATTGTTTAAGGCAAGTACTGCATACACCGGAGAATATGGCAGGAAGAGTCTCATATAGTTTGTATGTAAATAAAAGCATAATAGCCTGACAATAAAGGTCTAACTGCTGGACTGCATGTTTATACTCTGGTATCATATGGTAATGTAGATTTGTAATCATGTAATAGTACTGTTGTATTAAGCACTTTTACCCACACTATGCTCCATAAATAGAATGTGTAGGAATGCCTGTATATGATTGGTGTAATTCCCAGATGCCATTTAGTACAACTGAGAGACACATAGACAGAAAACAGTGAAAAGGCAGACAACAAAAGCCAAATAGCACATGCAACTGAGATGTGAACTGTTGTTTTTTTAGCACACACAGCCATGGTTCGAATCCTGGCAGTGGTAGTAGTCTGCATACAGAATCATACCCCACAACTGTACAGATATGTCCAGAATGTCCAGTAAAGTGGCCCATATCTGTTGCCTGTCAACCTGTCCCCCTGGAAAATCAGTGGGATGATCCCAGATGTAAAAGCAGCAAACAGGAAATACAACTGATTGACACACATCTATGAGAACAAAGCTGGCACACTAGCAACTCCCCAAAACCTTATGAGAGCAAGAAGCCACGTATGTCCCATTTACACCCTCCCCCATGTTGTCAAGCTGTGTACAGTAACAGAGTGAGATGTATGTGCATAATAGTAATGTGGAATCTGGTACTGTGTGTGGCAACATTCAGGTAGTGCTAACAAACATTTCTTCCACAGGTCTGTCAGATATGAACACTGTGCCCAGAAATACAGGAATGATACCCTGTACTGGTGCTGTTTACTTTGGTATTGTATGGCATTGTGACTGATGCAGTTGCTCTGAATAATAAGGGATTACTCATCACTGTCACCCACACTCTCCTACAAAATATAACTGTCTAGGTGATCCTGTATAAGAATGTTGTAATACAAGGTCAGAATGCAAACCAACAGGAGAATTATAAGATATAAAGCAATATCTATATAGCACACACAACTTTGATGGACAGTGTTTTAGTTGTAGCAGACAGCCATGGTCTGAATCCTGGGAGTGGGAGTAGGCTGCATACAGAATCATACCCCACAACTGTACAGATGTCCAGTATATGGGCCCATATCTGCTGCCTGTCCCCCTGGGAAGTCTGTGGGATGATCCCAGATGTTTAGGCAGCAAATGGAATACAACTGATTGCCACATATCTATGATAACAAACCTGTCCATCTAGCAACTCCCGAAACTGTTATGAGAGTAATAAGCCAAGTATGTCCTATCTACACCCCCATGTTGTCAAGCTGTGACCAGAGTGTGTACAGTAACAGAGTGAGATGTATGTGCATAATACTAATGTATAATCTGGTACTTTGTGTGGCAACATTCAGGTAGTGCTAACAAACATTGCTCCCACAGGTACATCAGATACGAACACTGTGCTGAGAAATAAAACGCTTGATGCACTGTACTGGTACTGTTTACTCTGGTATTGTATGAAATTGTGTGTGTTGCAGTTGCGCTGAATAATAAGGTATCACTGATCACTGTCACCCACACTGTGCTACATAATATAACTGTGTAGGAAAGCCTGTATAAGAATGTGGTAAGTCACTAATGGTTGAAGAGGGAAATAGTCTAGATATGTCCCGGTTCACCTGCATGTGGTCAAGACATGGCCAGAGTCTGTGCAGAAAGAGATGGACAGCTATGTGCACAGCATCAACCTGGAATCTGGGAGTATGTATAGAAACAGTGTTAAACATTTCCTCCACAGGTATACCAGGTAAGAGGTGTATACTGCAGGTAAAACCAGCTCATGTGTAAAGATGACAGCCATATCATTGTCCAAACTAAGGCAATAGGGTAGTGTAGTAATACTTGTATGGTACAGATAACAGCACTGACTAGGAAAGTATTGTGAACTACAGGAATATACTAGTTGTTAATTGGCATCTTTCTCCTCCCCACACCATATCTCCAACAATAAACTAAATACCCACCTCAACTGGTATGTAATGACTTCACTGTTCTGTTGGGACATATGTCCTATTGGTTGATAATTATTTAAATCTGTTTCTATGCATGTGCTCTGTTGATATATTCCAACATTGGTGGCATGGTGCCATCAATGTACCTGCATACCGTTGTTATTACCACTGTGGTCCCATATATGCATGTGTTCCGTTTGCTATGCAACTGTTTCATATCTGATGTCTGGGTTAATGGGAATATCTATGCATGCTGTCATACCTAACCCTGGAATGTGTTGGCTACTACTAACCCACATATGTTGATACACCATAGACACCATAGCACGTATGGAATGCGGGTCCCAGCGGACCCACCTGTCCAACCTCAGCTGGCCGTGGCACTGGGCACCAGCATGTCTGGGGCCCAACCCGGGACCTCCTCGTCCATTGGTCCTGCACCACCTTCGGGTGGAAATGCCTCAGGGGATGGGGCTCGCCCCCCAGGAGTTTTGCCCATGGGTGGGGATCTCGGTCCCAATGTTTCCACTAGGGGGGTCGTGGGCTTCCGATTTCCCAACACCCTTCCCCATCAAGGTGTTTACCCCCCACGTGTCATATTCAACCCCTGTATGCATCTTGTTTGTCTTTTTTGTTGACCTACCCCCGAAATATACCTACTATCCCTCCCCAACATCCCACTCTCACCTAAAAAAAAAGGGGCAATCTGTTCCCCCCAAAGAATATCACCCCATACATAGCTGTCCATTTCACACACATGTCCACTGGACACACGTAATCTGGTTTAATTGGCATCACAACATAATGTTGTCCTCACACCTCTCTGGGGTTTGAGTGTCCAAATCTACCTCTAAATTCATTGTATAGGCACAGCTGTTGCTGTAGAAGAAATGGACAGCTATGGACCTTCCCTACACCCTCCTGCACATCCTTAGCTATTTTCCCTACTGTCTTTCCCTCTTTGTGCCTCTCTTTCACCCCTTTCCTATTAACCCTTTTTTCTTTTCTTTTAAAGAAATTAGCATGGGGGTAAGCAAGAGTAAGCACTTTTAAGCATCAGTAAGTGGGTTTAAGCCTGTTTGCGTGGGGGTAAGCAATGCCTACACAGGTTAAGCAATTTAGAAGCTGAATATAAGAAACTTTAACTGAAAGTTAGCAGTGCTTACCTCCGTGCAAACCCGCTTACAACTGCTTAAAAGTGCCTCAATTACTCTGTATCGAACGGCCCTTATTCTGCCCAGCAACAAAATAAACAGACTCTGCAAGGCTCAAACCCAGGACCCTGCACACCATAGCCAAAGTGATTTACCACTAAGCCATGTCAGATATACATAACCCTGATGTTTTCAAAAACATATCCAGCACAGTCATTCAACAGTACAGGAAATGTATTTAAACATGTAGATGTATGTGTGTGTGTACATATATTATTATCTAAATAGATATATACATATCCATATATGTAGATATAGATTATATATAGAAATACATGTGTATATATATATATATATATATATATATATATATATATATATATATATATATATATATAAACATACATACATATGCATACTTCTGTAGATATATATATATATATATATATATATATATATATATATATATATATAAGCAGATATATCTATATAGGTATATACAGACCTACATCTATATATAAAAATGGGAACATAACAAAAACATATATGTCCACATGCACCGTTAATGGGGTTGAGATGCCCCAAACAACATACGTCTTGTATCAATAGGTATCCCCCCCCCTGCAGCCAAGCACGTGTACCCTGCAATACACTACCAACTGTTGCAGATCCCATAACCAGGACCTGAAACAACATGGGCACACGATGTTAACAGTACTCCATCCCACCTGTATGATGTCAGGCTGGTATCAGTAACATATCATGCAGTACAGTCTGGCTCCCATAGAGAATGTACAGTGTGGAAGCAATCAACATCTCTAGGATACATATACACAGACCCATACATGCAGATACAGATACACACACACACATATATATATATATATATATATATATATATATATATATATATATATATATATATATATATATATATATATATATATACACGCACGCACACACACACACACACACACACACACATATATAAATATATAGATACATATGTAGAAGGTGCACAAAATATGGAACAGCCACTATGCCTACAGTTACTACCTTACCAACTGGACACTGTATGAGCCACCGATGCAAATGACAATCATTGCCTGCAACATATACCCACAGGGAGGTCAAAGGATATAACACCACACACGGGTTTGCATACATGGGAAAGCTTTATTGTGTGCTATTACAGTTGTATATGCCATGTCATATAGCTGTTTAGACACTGACATCCATATAAACAGAGTAGTGCAACTGTAAAACAGTTATACTAATACAGTAGTCTGGAAAGGTTTACATAAGTTGTTGTCCAGGCAGAGGCCTTCAAGTAGTACAATAGTAAAGACAGACTGGGCCACAGGATACCAAACAATCAACAGTAAGTAATGCAGAAGTATAGTCCAGCAGCCTCTATCTACACTCTGTATACAATCCCTAGGGGGTAAAGACCTCAGTTGACACAATGGGATGTATCTCTTACATAACAAGGCATAACTGACACCATCACAATCACACTGACAAACAGAACAGTCTGTATGGCAGGAGGCAGTAGGCCTGCATTTATCCAAGGTGGATTGTATGGTAATGTACATCCACATACCTTAAGAAAGCTTACCCCTGATACCCCCACATGTTGTAACAGGTAGGTTAGTTATGGTGCATCCCCCCCAGAGTTAATAATAAAGGGCTATATACCACTGTTACATACACTGGCCTCTGGAGTACATAAGGGCACACATGTATTGTGTAGGTGAAGCCCACACATATATGGACCCAACCTCACAGTATGTGTGGGGGACACAACAGTAGTGGACTGATGGCAGAAATGGCAGCATGACATACTCACGGCCCACTACATAACAACCCTTGACAGCATGTCATATATGCAAAGCCTGGTATGTAAGTGGAGGACAGAGGCTGGAACACAGGCCCATATGTGTAAAACTGTCATACACTAAGCAAGTCGCTGGTGTTACAGGATAGTCTGCAACATACCCTTAGTCAGGAATATGAATTTAGAAACAGAAATGGATGTAGCCATGTACTATAGCACTCAACACACACACTGCCAGTGATATATCTGACACAAGATCTGTGTGGTGGACAGACAAAACATAATAGGCACACCTCTGACCATCAAGAGGATAGGCCCCCCAGTTGGGAGCTATGCAGGCAGACTGCATTCCAAGTTAAACTAGTATGCACACACAAAACCTGTAACACCAGTGCTATACAATGCATATAACACTACTCACATTCTGTCTGTAGATCTGGAACCTCCTACAAATATTTAGCTGGCCTGAGTGTGCAGGTTCTCCTGTAAGAGGTATTTCTACCTGCTGTCTGTAACATGGATGCCCATACACTGGAGGGATGTCCATTATACAGGAAAGGTAAAGGGACCACTCCCACATGATGTAGGGATTTATAGTAGTTGGTTGCCATGACAGTGGTAATTGGAGGTACTACACAGCATGCAGGTAGCAAGTGGAGGACACTGATTGGTGCAAAGGCTATCACCTGATCATGTGCATCACCTACAAATTCCATGCTGCAATCTATGCAAAGCAGCTCATTCCATTTACTGGAGAGAGACTGAGAGTGAGAGAGAGAAAGAGTGTGCGTATAAGGCACAGAACAAAAAAAATGTATATAATTGACCATAGTACTTGGTCCATAATAATGGTATAGATGATGTGGAATGATTTATATGTGCCTTCAGGTGTTGTTGTTGTGATGATGTTCAGCTGAACGACTGCTAAGGACAATAGAATCCGCCCGTGTGGGTAGTGGGCCATACCCATCAACCGTGCAGGGAAGCACTGACTGATAAGATGTAAGCCATCATAGTGTGTGTTGTGTAATGGGAAGTATGTATATTACATGGGCAATATCTGGTGGTGGAAGTAATGCCAGTATGATGGACACATGGGATCCACAGCTCACCCCTTGCAGGATGCTCGGGTTAATCTGTATTGTCACATGCAGGAATGCCATAGGTGTGTAATAGGGTTATCTGCAATCTGGCCCTACATATACCCCCCTAATGTCAGGCTATGTCCATATGTGGCACCTGTCTGTGTTGTAGCAAGGCAGAACAGTGCAGCTGGGCAGGAAGATGTTGTGCAATTGTGGAGTTGATGTCTGAATGTACCCCACATATAGGTATGCATATGTCTACATATATATATATATATATATATATATATATATATATATATATATATATATATATTTAAGTATACAGATACCGATGTGTAGACATATATATGAGCACATATTTACATCACATATATCTACACATATGTAGATATATACCTATATGCACATGTCTACATATATACAAACACACACACAAACATATATGTATGTAAATACATCTCCCCTATTTTACTACCACAGTGCTGCATGCTATGTGGGAGGAAACAACACACATAGCAATACACACAGATATCTACAGCTGTCATTGTTTGCAATATGGATGGGTATGTCACATGTGAACCCCTTGTTGGGACCACATTGCCCTTGTCTGTGAAGTATGGAATGGGAATATGGGGAAGTATGACAGGTGTAGTTATGGAGGTGGTCAGGGTTGGTAGATATAGAGGACAGCCTACATGGGCAGTATGTGACACATGTTGGGTAAACACCCTGGATTTTGTGTGTGGTCTGTGATGTGGATGCCCCATGGGCCCCAATATGGACACAATGGAAACAAGCTTCTGACCCACTGATACTCACAACAGCAGTCCATGTCCTGAAGGTGTCTGGCCTGGAGGCTGAGCAAGAGGAGCATGTCAGCCCTGTGAATGTGTACTCAGTGCCTCAGAGTTATGTAGTACATCCCACATGTGTCTGTGGAGCCCGTTATGGAACAGACCCTGGACCTGACCTCAGGGGACAGGAACATGTCTGTGTGTGCCCCTGGGGGAACAACATCCCCTGAGTTGGTTCCACCTGACAGTATTGCTGGACCAGTACATGAGGAGGCCCCAGAGTGGGGGACACGTGATGAGGCCGGGTAACATGGGCAAATGGGTTTGGAGAGGTGATTCTGCTGGGCAGTAGTACATACACATGCTATTGTGCCACTGTTATAGAACATATGTTGGTAGTAATAGTCTACAAAATCCCGGAACATGTCCAACAGCATGCATAGATATCCCCAATAACACAGAATGTCAGATGTGCAGCAATCACAAATCAAGCATACCACAGGCATATATGGAACCATAGTGGCTCTGACAGTGGCATGCAGGTGAATAGTCTAAGGCCAGCAATGATAGTGTCCACACAGGGAACATGGCTACAAACACATAAAGTGTGGTACAATATAATATCTGTCCACTGGTAGGTAAGCTGTACCCATACCTAATGAGTTGCGTGTACAGTTTGTTGTCACTGATATGGTGGGAGGGTGACAGAGATGTGTATTAAAAACTGTGGTAACCTTGCTGTATGAGTTGCTCAGACCTGTTTCCATCTTTATGTCTTTCAGGCAGGGTGTCGCATGCATGGCTTCCATCTTATTCAGCTGCTGAAAATGAAGTAGTACTAACCTATTTAATCCAGTACTACCCTGTCCTGTTTGGCCGGGCCACCCATAAGCAGCAGGAGTGGACCGCCCTGTGGAACGACCTAGTCCACAGGGTCAATGATGTCGGTCTGCACAACTGCAGTTATGAGCAGGTCCGGCATCATTGTTCTGACCTGCTTCATAATGCCCATCAGCGTGCTGCTGCAGTCTAGGGGGATCACCTCACCACGGCAGGGGCATGCCATCCATTCCCCCCGACATGTGTGGAGGAGCTCCTGGCCAGCCTCATGGCACCTGCTCGTCTGGCCACCCACCAACCACCAGACACCTTTGTGGAGGTGGGTGCCACCCACACACCAGCCAACGAGCATGCAGGTAATGCCACAGGGCACATCCGTAGACCACTGTTGCATATACATCTGCATTAGTACAGGTAGACCATGCATATCTAACATGTCATAGATATATTTTGTTGCTGCATAGTAGTGATAAACAGATGTCCATATGTGGTAGTATTGTGGAAATGTACTGTTGATGTATTATAATACTGCATGCACCTTGTAGCACTGCCACAGTTGTGGCCACTGACTTTGCATCTCTCACCCTCTTATGTAAGTCCCTCAGGGATATCACCAAGGCAGCAGCCTGTAGCTGGTGAGTATGGTTTATGTAGATGCTTGCCAATAGACCAGACATGTAATGGCAATGATATATTCCATGCACACATATAACAAACCTACCCAGAATGCATGCTGTACATGTGCACGTACTGTGGCTGTGAAATGCATGGCATCACGGGGTGACCATGATGGGGTATTGGAAGGGTATGTCACACACCTGCATGAAAATTAACATCCTGTCATTGTGGAATGTGTCCACAGGGAGTAACATAATGGTGGGAGACATGGCCTACAGTAGGGACATGTTTGGAACAACACTCATATACAGTGCAACACCAGTGTATATACCTGTAGGACAATGGCAACTGCTGCAGAGACACACTATGGCATAAGGTATTACAGTGGTCCACATTATCAGCTGGGACTAGGCTGTAACGCGGTGTTCAGTGTATCGAACACTGCAAAGTGGCACACATGTGTAGGGCTTACTTGTCATGCATCTGCAAAAAGACTGAAGGAGGGGTGTCAGCATGACACACCAGTGCACTGCAGCAGGGATCCTAAGGATGCTAAGAATGGCTGTATCTGCACATAGTCAGGTTCAGGACCTGTGGCAGCCGTAACCCTACCTCCACAGCAATAGTGACAGCAGTGTGTGAACACCAAGGGATGTGCACATGAGTAGACCTTGCAATCATGCAGAATAGGGGGACATGTATAGGGTAGACTGAACACACACTGGCAAATGCAGATGGCCCATGCTGGTATACCGCTGCCAGCAATGGTGACTGCTGTAGTGCACGCAAGAGGTGCAACAAACCGTCATGATAAGGGTGTGCACACATATGCCACATGGTACGCATGCATTGCGGTCAGCATCCATACACTTAACACATTCCGTAGACACTGCATGTGAAAATACAGGACATATGTCAAATATCTGGCTCATGTACTGTTAAGATATGCGGTGATGTGGTCCCATGGCAGATCAAGGATGGGTGCGTCATATCAATAAGGGTGTGTACACCCCCCATAGCCATGGTATGCTCTGATGGTTGTCAGTGTAAGGGTATTGGATTGGTCATACATGGTCCGCTGATGTTGAGAGCTGTGAATCAGACATCAGGCATTCACAAATTACATCTGTTCACATATCATCCAAGGTATGTGTTGCTGGAAAACATAGGGGTTGTGAGCATTAAAGTTGACATAACTGACACAGTAGTACACATTCAGCAATGGGCTGTACACCTGTGAGGTGTGGTGCACACTACATGGCAGGGTGCAGAACAGGTGCACAGCAGTACCATGTTCATGGGTGCAGTGGTATCCAGGAGAAGGGGCTTCACCTAGTGGCACAGCACATGCATCACACACATGTATACTTTTGCTAGCATGGATTGACTATAGCTACACCGCATGCTGTTGGGTACCATATGGTATGCATGTTGACAGAGGGATAATAGGAGGACTGTGTGTACTATCATTGTGCAACCTCACCTGTATGTGTGTGTGCATCCTGGTGGGTAGTTAGTTTGTCTGTAGGGTCACTCTGGTGAAGTGGAGAGAGGTTGATGCATGTAGAATGCTTGTGTACATGCATGTGTGTTTGTGTGGCTGGCCATGTATGCACATGTGTGATTTTGGGGTGTTCCTACAGCAGTACCTCCCTCTGGGAT
Organism: Protopterus annectens; assembly: GCF_019279795.1. Classification (NCBI taxonomy): domain Eukaryota; kingdom Metazoa; phylum Chordata; order Ceratodontiformes; family Protopteridae; genus Protopterus; species Protopterus annectens. The sequence goes on from NC_056731.1 coordinate 829,888,036, forward strand.
CATGCAGTACATGTACATGGATTGCCACATTACTCACCAGGAATACTTATTTGTGATCACAGGACAGCTGATAGTATAATATGATCTCTAGCATGGGACAGGCATCGAGAGAAAAGGACACCAGGGTACACCTTAAATATCGCATTCAGCAGAGAGGTCAACTACAACCCATGTATGCAGCTCTACAGATGCATTGGGGAAGTGCTAGTCAATACCAGGGAGTGTATCCAAATATTACAGTTGTCACATGATAGGCTGATTGAGCAGCATATCTGGCATGTACTGAGCATTACATACACATGACACACCAGTGCGCGATATTATGGATATAACATAGTAGCCCACACATACAGGGGCCATGCTCATGATGTCCAGACATACAGAGGGTGAACACTGAATGACAGCAGTGAGGCCATCTAAAACCACTACACACAGGTCAGGCAGGTAATGTAGTAACAGGTCTTGTGTTGTGACCACTTGTGTAGACATTTCAAGGACTGATATGTTAATGAGTGATATCAGTGTGTGTATGTTAACAAGTGTGATGCAGGCTGGGGTACACATAGACATATACGTGGGACTGTCTGTGAAGTCAATGACAGGTAGGTATTACGGAGGTGTGTGTGTGTGTGTATGTGTGTGTGTACTGTTAGGCAATCCTGTACAGGTTTTAAAGTGTGTTTATTGTTTTCCCCCAGAGGTGGCGAGGTGGGTCAGGGTCCCTCCTGCATGCAATCTGATGTTGGTGTCCATAGAGACACAGAAGAGGATGACAGTACTGTTGAGGCACAGGTGGGATTGTCAGGGGCTGACACTGCACCATCATTTGACATCCCCTTTTTAGACACCCCAACCCTGCACACAGTTTCAGTGCTTATACATACCGCATCACCAGTGGCCATAGCGAAGGGACAGCTGGCATTTGGTGGCAGTGCACACGAAAGTGTGGTAACCATGCTTACTGTGTCTGGTTGCAGCAGGCATAGCCAGATGTCTGGCAGGGCACCACATAGGCAGATGTCCCAGGGTGCTCATGGTAGGGCCGCTGGACATCATGCCCCTGGCAGAGGCGACATAGCTGTTATCAGCAGGCACGTTTCAGGCTGTCATGGTGGTGCAGGCATGTATGGAACATTACACCAGACAAAGCCTGAGGCTGCAGAGAGCTGCACTCACATCTGCAAGTGACAACATCCGTGAACTGTCTGGTGCCATCTGTGCTTATACCGAGCTCATGGATAGATAACATGGTGAGATGATGGCCTTCATCGGCCATGGTGTGTCCATGCTTGAACATGTGGTGGGGGTGCGGCGATGGCTGTGTGGACATAGGCCATCAATGCCAACAGCTGGCAGTCTACGTGGACATGCTAGGGCACCAAGGGGCTCCCGTAGTGGCAGTACCAGCCCTGCCAGTGCAGTGGGGTGTTGTCCACACCACACCACAGCAAGCCACGTGCATGTGGTCCTGGCCAGTCCCAGGAGGGACCTGGTACCAGTGGACATTTGTCTTCAGCAGGTGAGAGTAGCACATTGAGGCCTGTATGTGGATGTGCCCATGAAACCCCTGGCAGGCACAGTCCACGTGTCTGTGGCCGGAGACAGTGAACTGCACACCCTGCCAGGTATGGTCTGCAGCTGTCCATAAACACCTGTGTAGGACAGCCACATGGCAGAACTGTGTGCATGCATACCCACACCATATAAAAACACACCTAGGGCAATCCCATACCTACACACACCACAACACCATGCCCAGCTCATTGCAGTACACCCCTCACCCACACACACAGTTACAAATGTATGGCTCACCTTTGGCCTCTGGCAAACCAACATCACACCCTGTGCATATAATGATACCTGTGCCACATCCCTGTCATCCATACCATCAATGCAGAGACAGGCTAATATGGTTCTGATGCACACATTGACAGTACTACAGTGTACCACAGTACTGCAGTGTAATACGTACGGAGTAAAGTGTAATACTTATATGGCAGATAGTGTAGCCATCCAGCAGTGATGCATTATAGCTGTTAGTAACACTGGTTGATTGTGGTCTCTATAATGTAATTCATTTGTGTTGTAAGTGTACATGTGTCAGCACAAGGATGCACTGTGCATATGATGATGATGCCTGTGTCACATCCCTGTCATCCATACCATCAATGCAGGGACAGGCTAATATGGTTCTGATGCACACGGTGACTGTACTACAGTGGACCACAGTACTGCAGTGTAACATGTTGTAAGGAGTGAAGTGTAATGCATATATGTCAAGTAGTGCAGCCATCTAGCAATGATGCATTATAGCTGTTAGTAACACTGGTTGATTGCAATCCCTATAATGTTATCCATTTGTGTTGTAAGTATACATGTCTCAGCACGAGGATGGTCTGCAGTCATATTACACAATGGGGTAACACCATGGCTGTGACATATCTGGGGTACAGTTGAAGACATGTCACAGGTTACTAAAATGGTTATTGCCTGTGCCACATGGACAGGTGACCCGCTGGGGTGTGTATACCCTGTAACCTGATTTAGACTCATCCACATACACGCACACTGTTACTTGGCAACACTGGGGCTAGACCCCTACCTAGCTATGTAGTGATAGTGAAGTGTGTGGCTTACATTGCACACACCACACAGCATTTAGGGTGAGGTGTATCCCAGGTTACATGTTACATGCCGAACATCCCCAGACATGTACAGTATGCTAATGGGGGATGTAGTAGTACGTAGTGTGACATACCTTCACATACACATTAACAAGCACATAACAGGCAGACACACATCCGAGAGACCAAGGCCTATCGCTGCTAACTAACTTGACCATGTGTCCAATGTTTTACAGGTGAGCTGCACAAAGCACATCCATAACTAGCCTGGATTGTCGTATCAGTTACATGTATGGTGATGGTGACAGTGATAACCATAACGTGGTACATGGGATGTATACCGGGTGTACCTTGGTGTAATTACAGTGTACACAGCACCCACATCCCCCAGTGGATGTTGTACTCCCTGAAACCCATGATGACACTCTGCCATACCCACCATCACACATTGGCTGTGACTCCGATACACCCATAGTATACCCCAAAAATGGTACTACAGGGATATGCATCTAATGCACACGCCACATGCGTAGTAGGGTGTTGCATTGTCATGCCTCACCTATGAGCAGCAGCAACACTATCTGTACTACTGTGTGGCAATGGGTATTGTAATAGAAGTATGTGGCCTCGGAATGCTGTACCCTACAGATATGCAGACATGCTCACATACACACACATGCCAGAACACAATGGGCATCCCATGCCTATCACCCCATTTGTACAACACAGTGGTGCTGGTACTGCAAGGCTCGTGTAGCCGGTATGGGGAGGAGCTTAACAGGGGACATGTAATGTCCCAGACAGCAGCAGCCACAACTGACTATGGCAATGGGTGTTGCATTGGTTGTGAAGGCCCTCATGGAATTTCCAAGTACAGGTGTGCTAACACACAGACACTGCTATACTCAGTCATGCACATGTACACGTGTCAGTACAGGGCTGCAGGTGGTCATAGCTGTGTACCTAGCTATTGTCCAAGGAGAGATGGGTTGTGTAGGGGTTGTGTGTGCAATGGTATCCTGCTCCCTGCCAGGTGGCAGCAGGCACTCTATTGACAGACACTACTGTGATGACCCTCAGGGTGAGAATGACATGCATCAGCGAATCCTCCAGGTGCCTCCTGCACATGGCCACTGAGGTGATCAAGTTGACATGTATGCAACATGCATTACAACACATGGTTAGTGTCTGTGATGGAGACCTGTACCCAAGCATGTTCTGTTGGCTGTGGTAGTGGTACCCGTGGCATGTGGTGCATACAGGGTGGCATCTCTTATATGTGCCAGTTCTTACACAGCTGGGCAGACATGTCAGTGTCAGTCAAGCTTAGGTTGCCTGTACATATCCCAGCTGAATACCTGCCATCTGTACATCTGTACAGGGACTGACCGTCATCAGCTTGGCAAGTAGCTATGCAGTAGGATGAGTGTGTTGACAGATAGATGTTTGACAACAATATGTATGCCATAACTACATGTCAGGAGCTCTCACTAACATGTACTGTACAGATGGTAGTCTACAGTTACATTCCACATGTTGGATCATTACCCAGTAAGCGGTATATACTGTGACACAGCTCAAACACCAGGGATACAACAGGGAGGCCTCAGAGTCCAGCTATGCCTGGAGGTGTGCCTGTTGTCAGTACAACATTTAGTACTCTGCTCTTGCCTGGGTAAGCACTGTCAACAGTAGTATTGCCGTGATACACTACATGCCAGTGTGACAACATGTACCCTGGGCTACTACTCCTGTATGTAACACATTCACATGGATAACAGTGCTGTACAGACCTTATATACATCTGTGTCCCACATGACACTCATACCCCTTGCTACTGTAATGACAGCACATAGGCACATGTATTGTACATGGCATTACATACACTCATTACAGATGTAATTACCCTGTCATGTTATCAGACTGGGTGGTGTGAACTGGTTACCAGGGCTAAGCCATGCTTAGCAAGTATCAACATTGTGGCAATATAACAGCTGAGCTGATTTGCACACTGGTAAGCAAAGCCTACACTGTGTAAGTGCCCGTACGTTTACCCATAGCTTAGCACCGCTTAGCTTTGGGCAGACCTGTGCAAATGCACTTAAAGCTGCTCAAAACTGCCTTAACCATTCTGTATCCAACAGCCCTTGTTCTGCCCAGTAACAAAATGAACAGCCCTTGCAGGTCCTGAACCCAGGACCCTGTACACTAAAGTCATAACACTTAATCACTACGCCATGACCAATGTGAAGACAATTGTTTTACCAATATAGCTGTCAATACACATATTTAGTAGTATTGAACAATTGCCTTTACTTCCACAGTTGTGTAGTACTTGTTATTAATATGACTGTTGCATCACATATGTTGTTTTATCATAATTTACACATAGCAGATACATACGGTGAGATACATCTGGGAGGGTATACACAACCGTGAGGTTTACACATGACAGGAATATGGATATATACATATAATAGGTCGATATATGTCTACATGCACATACACATGTCTACTCATACATATGTCTGTATGTACATCTGTATAAGCAACATATATATGGCCGTGTATACATCTCTTCATATGTACACAAGCACAGTATGTATATATGTATATATATATATATATATATATATATATATATATATAGGAACACTTTGTTATCCTGAAATTCTGAAATACTGAATATATATATATATATATATATATATATATATATATATATATACATCTCTTCATATGTACACAAGCACACACACACACATATATTTCCTGACGGTTGTGGCAATGTGGTTATCGAAAGTGAGACAACTGTCCACCTGTGTCCCTAAGTCTCTCATCACACTTTTGATGTTTAACATCCTGCCACCTATGTGGTAATTCATGGGTACATGTTTTTTTCCAAAGGGGATATCTATACATTTGGCATTAAGCTTGAGCCCATGGCTCTGGCACCAGGCATCTGTTTCCGCAAGGCCTTTTTGTAGAATATCCACATAATTTGGGGATTCAATAATGGCTCCCAGTTTGCAGTCATCTGCAAACTTTGTTAGCCAGAGTCTCTTAGTGTTGGCCTGTACTTCAGAGAAGTAGATGCCAAACAAGAGTGGTCCCAGGACTGAACCCTGAGGGACTCCACTTGTCACTTGTCTGGAGCTGGATTTGGAGTCGGCTACTTTTACAGTCTGGGTTCTGTCAGTAAGCCAGTTGGCGACCCATCGAGTGACGTAGGGATTTATGCCCAGCTTAGTAAGTTTATCTATGATTCCAGAGTGGGGGATGGTGTCGAAGGAATTGGCGAGGTCCAGATATGCTCTGTGGACCACCTTATCCTTGTCCACAGCTCTGGAGACTGATTCAAAGAAATCAATCAGATTCAGGAGACAAGATCGGCCTTTCACAAACCCAAACTGGATGGAGTCCAGTGTTTGAAGGTTGCCAATGTCTTTGTTTATAAGTTCCATGATAATGCGTTCCATGTCCTTGCAGATCAGGCTTGTCAAACTGATGGGATGGTAGTTCCAGGGATCCAAGGGGATCCTTCCTTGGGGAGTGGGATAACTGTAGCTGTGTGCCACTCAGTGGACATGAAGCTTGAGGTGAGGCTGAAAGCTTAAAAGTCCGAAACCCCAGAAGCACGAATTTCAAAATCCTGAAGTACGGAGATTTTGAAGTAGTGCTTCTGGTGTTGCGCTGTGTGAAGGGATAGCTGGAAGTTCAAGTAAGTATTTTTGTTTAAGGGTTTTGGTTAGGGGCTTTAGTGTGTGTCAGTGTGTTTGGTTACTGTGATCTATGTGTGTGAGGGGAATGTAGCTTGTATGGTGGTGTTTTTGTGTGTTTGTGTAGTGCGACCGTGGAGTTAGTATATTTAAGTAGGGGGTGCTTGCCCCCCTGTTTGTATGTAGTGTAGGTTTGGGTGTTTGTGTGTTGGGGGAAGGTGTGTGTATGTGTGTGTGTGTGTGTGTGTGTGTGTGTGTGTGTGTGGTGTATGGTTAGTGTAGTGTTCGCAATTTTAAAATTTGTGCTTCTGGGGTTTCGGGATTGTCAGGTTTCGGCTTTATGATCTCGAAATTCTGAAATTCGGTATTTCAGGATTTCAGGATTATAAAGTGAATCCATATATATAGATATAGACATAGATATAGATATATAGATATATGTATATATAGCTATATATGTATGCACATAGTATGTGTACAGATATTCCTATTTATGTAGGTATATATGTAGATATCTATAACTATATGTGCATACATATCTGTTCTGATATACCTATTACTGTCAATATATAGGAAGATATCCATACGTATATGTACATATGTATCTCTGTATATGTGTAGACATATATTGCTCTGTATATTTATATATATATATATATGTGTGTGTGTGTACATATACTTATCCATCTGTGTATGTCGATATGTATGTGTGTATATAGCTATATAGATATATGGATAATTATATATACATATATGTTCACCATATGTCCTGAACGTGAAGTGGAGCCCTACCTCAGCCCCAGTAGTCCCAACCTCTTAGTGCCAAGTGGATGTCAGGTATGTATTGCAGGTATATTTGTAGTCTATTGCTAGTGTAATAGGGATTGTCTTCACAGACATGGTGTGTGTGGGAGGTCACATCTGCTTTTAACATGTGCACCATTGGCTACTGACAGACATCCTAAGGACATCATAGTACAGTACCACTGCTAGCACAGTAATGCTCCTGTGGATTACAGCAGAGATATGGCCAATATATGTGGACAGTCTGACACACTCTGGTCAGTCCAGAGGTATACACAGAACCCCTTAGTGCAAGACATGTGGACCAGGCCTGACAATGTGGATGTTAGCAATGTAGATGGGTATATCACGTAAATACTGGTATACATTTGCCCCATAGGTTATGCATTCACGCACCCATGTCTGTCCTGACACATAATAACCGCTGGTACAGAGGTGCCATGGCCACATATTACCCACTAGTTAGTGACATACATCTGTACAGCATCCCGCTGCTTTGTCTGACATACATGACTGTTATGGTGGCCCAGTAGCAGTACATCTGGCAAGTATCTGGACATGACCTCTCTCTGGGTAAGTACACTAAGCTGCTAGGCATGTAAAAAAGCACTGTGCAGGCCACAGGCAGACTGCCTCAACACTGGCCTACATTTCCTATGGGGGAATGCACATGTACCTGCATACAGGCATGTCACAGCACAGAGTAACAGACACCTGTGTGAAAGTGCATAACAACAACCAATGTGAACACAGCCACAGCACATATGGTAAGCTAGTGTAATATTACAGCATATGGACTATCTGATCAACACCATCCTCATATGTGCCACTCACACACTAACCCTACATATACTGGGCCACTACACAGTGTGGTCTGATGCCTGTCTGTGGTATGGGACATGTGTGTGTTTGGCCCTAAAAACTTGTAAGCCGATAGGGTAACATACAGTGGAGCAGCATGTAACATCAGATTCAACAGGACCAAGAACAATGACATCTACCACAGTCTGTACACAGGCCAAGGTACATATTCACAAAACACAAACTGTCGACAATCACCATAAGTACACAGACCTCAGTACTGTACACACAGCCACAGAATGCCCAGGTTATGTCTTCAAATATAACCCCTACTATACATAATGTGTAGCAGTCTGATATCTCACTGGCTTGTTATCAGATATGATGTCAATAAATATGGTGTACAGAACATATGCACCTTTTACTGCATGAATATATACAAAGGTTGACAGAGTTGTGGCTGGAGGCACAAACACAGGGCCAATATTGAGATGCTGCTGTGATAACCTCACACATTTACTGTTGTGACAGGGTTTGTTGCAACATATGTCCTATGATGGATATGAAGTCAGTAACTCTCACAGCTGTCACCATCTACTGACAGCAATCCTCACACTACCTTCTGCAGTCCACAGACAGGTGTTCTGTGGGTAACACAAGAAACAAAAAGGCACCACACACTGCCCAGTCTGCAGGTGACCCTACAGATGGGGGTTTCCTCATAAACATAGCAGACATGACAGGTATTAAAACATGTAGGACAGTCATATCCACACACACCCTGTTAAACCAACATTACTCCAAATGCAGTATAGCAGCACTTACAGTCTGTAGTCAAGTCAGGCACATCTTCCTCCTGTGTGTTGGCGTGTTTCCACAGTGTATGTTGTTAGAGGTAAATTCCCAATCCATCTGTGATGCTGCTTGCCAAATAACATATCTAGTTCCTGCTCACAGTGAATGAACAGGCAACACCAACATGATGTTCCCAGATATTGGAGTGTGCTTCCATATAATTGGCTATGGGAATGTTACCACAGCTGTTCCACATGCAATCAGCTAGAGGAGGGCTGCAATTCATGCAGAGGCCATCAGTTACAATACACATGCTGCTGCCCAACCAAAGCAGGTGTAAGTCTCCACATCCACCAAAGAGGGAGTGAGTGAGGCAGACAGAGGCAAAGATAAGTCAGGGAGGGGTGGGAGAGTAAAACTTAAGCATGTTTGTGTCGCACACCTACCAATACAGGGCATCAACCCCCTGACTGACTATGTTTTTCTATCACATGTCTATGCAGTTATTGGATGAGCCACATAGGTTACATGTTGAGGAGCCCTCCAAACATATATATGATGGTGAGTGACATCTGCAGCAGTGATATGGTTGCTATATGGTAGGTGTAATACAAGTGCCTGTCCGCATGAACAGGTGTCAGAGTCAACACAGCCACACTCTCTCAGGGACCCACACACATTGACACATTTGGCAGGGTCAGGAATACAACTCATCACTAGTTAGATTGCCACAACACAGTACTGTGCAGGTATCACATGCACCACAGGGGTTATATGGAGGTTATGTGTGCAAAGGGTATGTGGAGGTGTCTGACATCAGACAGCATGCTTCAGTATGCTAATGGGGGTTGTGGTGAGCATGAATGTGGTTACAGGCATCATACACCACACACACAGACACAGGGCGCCAGTACTGACATGCATGGGTGCATTGCTTCACGGGTGTGTAGTGGTCGACTGTGCCAGATGGCTATACAAGGCTAGGTGATGGGTATACCTTGGCATCAGGCCACATGACAGTGGTCTGCAGTGTGGCTCAGGGGTGTAGTGTCTGGATTTGCCCACACAGGTGGGTATTGTATTCACCATCCAGTCACCTGGGTAACTATTGTGTGTGGCCATTGCTGTGCATTGCTTGCCATGTATGTGTTCCATAGTCCATGACATGGATGGTGTCTGGGATGTGCACATGTCCCACATGCATGTAGTGATGTGGAACTGTACCTGGGGTGTCTGGCTCATGTTGTGTATACAGATTATCATCATCAGATGTGCCAGTCCTGGTCTCATGTGTCGGGAACTGTTAATGCACAGCTGGTTGGCCCTACACCTACATTGATAGCATGATACAGGTATTCCCTGGTGTCAGTGGCATCTGTCCATACAGGGCATGTGTTTCAGGCTTGATATGTCCTTTGTAGGTCATATTTGATGGCACCAAAGATGTTGAAGGTGTCCAATGGGGAACATAGGGAACTTGCACTGTCTGCATGTATTTGCCTATTGGACTGATGAACAGGGTGCCATGCCCTCTGTAATCACACCATGATTACTATCAGTGGGTAATATGCAGGGTACTATCAACATAACAGCTGTTGCCTAGGAAGTGTGTATGAGACATTGGTTGAGAGTGTTCTCTGGGTAATGCAAGGGTTGCTAACTTTGTTCACCTGGCCTTGATGTCACATGTAGGGGTATGGATTTCCACCCCAGCCTCTCAGCTATTTCATATCTGTTATCCTTGTACTGTGGACATTGTGACATATACTAGGGCCACCATCTAAGAAATTTGCAAAACTCACTCCACAATGAGTCCAGTTGTTACACACTCACAGCCACCTCCACACATAATATGATTGACAAACACAGACACACACACACACCTGCCATGTCCGGGATTAGAACATCTACCTAACTAGTTTATTACACTACAGCACTGTGCAGTTATATGACGCACCATGGAGATTACTGGAATGTTCCTTCCCCATAGGTGTATTTCACAGTGAATGACAGCAGGATTGCCAAAGTAGGTGATTTGAATTGTAGTGTGTGTGACTAGCCTAAAAAGCATTGTTCCCTACACAGACATAGAAACACATACAAAAACATCCACAACTGCCATGTGTGGAAATAGAACCCCTACCAGAGTTCTATACCACATTACAGCATTATGCTGTTATAGGACATGCCACAGATATTACTGGAGTACTCCTTCCCCAAAGATGTATTTCACAGTGAATGACATCAGCAGGATTGCCAAAGTAGAGTATTTGAATTGTAGTGTGTGTGTGACTAGCCTAAAAAGCATTGCTCCCTACACAGGCATAGCAATACACACAAAAACATCCACAATTGCCATGTGTGGGAATAGAACCCCTACCAGAGTTCTATATCACACTACAGCATTATGATGTTATAGGACACGCCACAGAGATTACTGGAGTGCTCCTTCCCCAAAAGTGTACTTCACAGTGAATGATATCAGCAGGATTGCCAAAGTAGGGCATTTGAATTGTAGTATGTGTGACTAGCCTAAAAAGCATCGCTCCCTAAACAGACATAGAAACACACACAAACACATCCACAACTGCTATGTGTGGGAAAAGAACCCCTACCAGAGTTCTATATCACACCACAGCATTACGCTGTTATAGGATGCACCATGGAAATTACTGGAGTACTCCTTCCTCAAAGGTGTATTTCACAGTGAATGACATCAGCAGGCTTGCCAAAGTAGGGCATTTGAATTGTAGTGAGTGTGGCTAGCCTAAAAAGCATTGCTCTCTACACAGAGAGACACACACAGACACACACACGCACACACACACACAGTTGCCATGTCTGAGATTAGAACTCCTACTTAACTAGTTTATCACACTACAGCAGTATGCAGTTATAGGACACGCAGCAGAGATTACCAAAGTAGGGCATTTGAATTGCAGTGAGTGTGACTTGCCTAAAAAGCATTGCTCTCTACATAGACAGACACACACACACAGTTGCCATGTCTGGGATTAGAACTCCTACCTAACTAGTTTATTACACTACAGCAGTATGCATTTATAGGACGAGTCAATGAGATTACTGGGCTACACCTTTCCCAAAGGCATATTTCATAGTGGATGACCTCAGCAGGCTTGTCATAGTAGGGCTATGGGGAGGGCAGTGTTTGTACATGGGCCATAACCCATTCATCTAGAAGTTGACACACCACATGCGGGCACATGCAGTGTTATATTCCACAGGTATGCGTATACAGCTGCTAGATGACTACTTCCTTGTACAGTCATGTTGCACAGCTAGCACTTGCACCGCATAGTCTGTAATACTGACAGATACCAGTGGCTAATGTCTACAGTGAGTGACATTTACACCTCATGTGGTTGTAGCCATTTGGCTTTGTGCTGAGTGGGACAGGCCTCATAATGGACGACTCCTTGTCACAGTCACTCTCTTCCACAAATCTATGTATGTCTACTTTTGGCTTATTATAGTAGGTTGTCCTTGGATATATGTCTGTATTCCTATTCACTGTGTGTACAAAGCATGACTGGTGCATATGAGGAGTTTATGCACTAACATCTGTAACTGCCAGATATGTATGGTCCACCGTTGTTTGCAGACATGGGCTTCATTTGTTTAAGTGTGTGAGCATGTCCAGTATGCCCTTCTGTATTAAATGTGTGGATCGATTCCAGGTAGTTTGTAGTCCAGTGCAGACCTTTGTGTTGTACACCTACAGGTAGCAAACTGTTTCTGCAGGGTATCCGTTGATCAGTTGGCAATATGGAGCCAAACTGTGCAGGGTATAGTGTGTACCATAGGTGATTGTGCTGCTTCAGCTGCATGGTACTGCTGTTAGCAGAGATATTCAGACGTGTACTGTTATACACTGTGATGTTTTCTGTCCTCATGTACTGTCAGATGGGCATTCTTGCTCACAGTGATGTCTTGGGGGACAAGGGTGACTGCAGCTGTGTCCAGTATTGTGGGCAGACACATATTCATGGTAAGTTATGCCATTCTGGAGGGGGAGCTGTAGACACTTGCTGGGTCTGTGTATCCAGTTCAGCACCTTGGTACAGTGCTCACAGAGGATCCCATACTTGTACATCCATCGACATGACAGTATGGCCTTATCTTGCTGTGGCAATACCTCACAGCTGTACAGATTTCAACAGGTTACCCAGAGGCAGGGGCCATGAGTCAGGACATTACCCCTATTGTGGTGTATGGGCAGGTATGTAGCCACCCATTTATGTGTTTGCAGCTAGGGATAATGTGTGCACACAGATTTGTGTCGGACCCTGCACATTCCATGCTGCCCATGCTCCCACCCCCCACCCCGTTATTCTATCCTCTTCCATACATTATGCATACATTCTCAGATACTTTCCCTAAAGTTATCACCCCATCACAGCTGTGTGTTGGTGTTGGTCCACAGTTCATTCAGTGGGACATGGTGGACATGTTACTGTGGTTTGTCCACATGACCTTGCATATGGCTTATGTGGAGTGTGTTATGTTGTTATTTGGGTGTCCATGACATAACATGCATTGGCAGTATGTGTGAGACACAGGCCTTTGGCAGAGGCCTGTGGACCATTACATTAGGTGTTGCTGTGGGCCAGATGTGGCAGGTCATTGCATTCTGTCAGTCCTACAGTCTCAGACCACCATATAGTATATTCTCCAGAGGTAACAGGGTAGGTGTGCTAGGTGTTCATGCCAATACCATCTATCAGTCTTGATCAGGTGGTGTGGATGCTGGCAGGGTGCTACCTATGGCTAGGGACACACCTGCATAGGACACCTGCACTGACTGCTGCATTATTTTGCTGTTGTCATATACAGGCGGGGTCATATTGTACCAATTCCCCATGGCAAGGATATGACCAGAGAGGTACCTGTGGGTGGTGTTTGCGTGAGCTGGGTGCATGTGTGCTATGGACACTACTTGCATCTGACGCACAGATATGCATGGGCCATTCCAGTTATGCTGGCATGTGCAGGTACATCAGCTGTTTCCCAATACATCAGTCCTACCTCCTTTGTGATCTGCAAGTGTTTGGGCAGACAACACTGGTATCCCCTAATACAGGACCAGATAATGCTATGCATACCTGTATGTACAATTCCAAGGGTGTCTCCATTTCAGAGGGCACAATATATACTGTATGTCTGGGGTACTTTCCCCTGTGTACTGCTTGTATATCTAGCCCAGCAGCCATGCCATGTCAGTCTTTCAGATGGTGACACATATTACCACCCTACATTTACAATGGCTTACTGCTAGCATGTGTTATACTGGTGGGAATTGTCTTTGGCACTTCAGTTGTGAGGACTTGTCCCTGTCATCAGCAGTAGTGGGCAGTGGCCACCAGGTCTTACCTCAACATGCATACATACTGACCACTCTCACACAATATGAAACATGCACCAACCTAACACACACACACCTGCATATTGTGCAAATGCTACAGCTTATCCTGCTATCTTGGCCACCTCTGGGCATCTGTGCTCCACTGGTATTATACCTACACATACATGTTACTACATTTCTACATAGGGTTGTGGGGGGGCACACCTGACTGGTACAACGTGTGTACATCAGATTGAGGGGGGCACACCAGACCATTACTACATTTCTAAATAGGTTTGGGGGGGCACACCTGACTGTTTCTACATTCCTACACAGGATTGGGGAGGGGTGCACACCTGACTGTTACTATATTTCTACGCAGGTTTAGGGGTGGGGGCACACCTGTCTGTTTCTACATTTCTACACAGTGGTTGGGAGGGGGCACACCTGACTTTTACATTTTTACACTGGATGGAGGAAGGGGCAAACCTGACTGTTATGACATGTGTACATCAGATTGAGGGGGGCACACCAGACCATTACTACATTTCTAAATAGGTTTGGGGGGAACACCTGGCTGTTTCTACATTCCTACACAGGATTGGGGGAGGGGGCACACCTGACTGTTACTATATTTCTACGCAGGATTGGGGTGGGGGCACACCTGTCTGTTTCTACATTTCTACACAGTGGTTGGGAGGGGGCACACCTGATATTTACATTTTTACGCTGGATGGAGGAAGTGTTTCTACATGTCTACATAGGAATGGCGGGCACACCTGACTGTTACTACACTTCTTCATAGGATTGTGGGGGGGCACACCTGACTATTCCTACAGTTCTTCACAAGATTGGGGGGGGCACACCTGACTGTTTCTACATTTCTACACAGGATTGGGGGGCACACCTGACTGTTTCTACACAGGATTGGGGGGGGCACACCTGACTGTTTCTACATTTCTACACAGGATGGGGGGGCACATCTGACTGTTACTACATTTCTACACAGGATTGGGGAGGGGGCCAACTGTTTCTACACAGGATTGGGGGAGGCACACCTGACTGTTACTACATTTCTACACAGGATTGGGAGGGGCACACCTAACTGTTACTACATTTCTACACATGATTGGGGGGGCCCATCTGACTGTTTCTACATTTCTACACAGGACTGGGGGGGCACACCTGACTGCTTTTACATTTCTACACAGGATGGGGGGCACGTCTGACTGTTACTACATTTCTACACAGGATTGGGGAGGGGGGCGACTGTTTCTACACAGGATTGGGGGGGCACACCTGACTGTTACTACATTTCTACACAGGATTGGGAGGGGCACACCTGACTGTTACTACATTTCTACACAGGATTGGGGGGCATATCTGACTGTTTCTACATTTCTACACAGGATGCGGGCCACACCTGACTGCTACTACATTTCTGCACATGACTGGGGGGCACACCTGACTGTTTCTACATTTCTACATAGGATGGGGGGGGACACCTGACACTTGTACACATTTGCTATGACTACTGGTATGTCAAGTACTCCATTTCATTCTGTATTCTAACCTATCATGCTGACTAGAGCCATATCAGTGTACTACAGGTCTTAGCTTTGATTGACCTACATATTAGTTTCTGACTTCCTACTCTTCAGAACTAACATCCCACGGCCTGACCTGCTGTAGTCTGTCTGTGTTGGCCTGGGGGGAGGCTACCCATAGGCATCATTCAGAGGCCATAGCACAGCCTTTGTTTGTGTTTGTCTACACTTATCCTGGTGGTTGAGACTGTTGTTGGGTATTTGAACCTCCCTGACTTTCATGTGTGAGGCATATGGACACACATGTGGCCCAGCACATTTCCTGCAGTGGGTTTTGTTGCCCTGTGTAGTACTGGATACTATGGTGACACCAGTATTTGTTACAGATCTCATGGTGCCACTATAGGTGTCTACTATCTCCTGGCATACCATTCAGCCACCTGATTCCCTTGCATGCTCACATCCATACCATTGATACAGGTAATAACACATTCTACTCCATTTGGCAATTGGTAGGTTGAGTGACTTACCTTGTGGGTGTGCCAGTATTGAGGGTGGTGCTGCAGGGCTGCCTATGTCAGATGCACATAGTACACACCCTACACATGTCTGAGCACAGCTAGTGTCATGTTTGGCATCCTTTTTACTGTATGTGTGAGTCAAAGAGAGGTGTCATTCCTTGAGTCCCTCCTGTGTCAGTGTATGTGCTATACATTGCCTCTTTGTCAAGGCCAGGGCATACTGGGCACACCTCCTTCTGCCTACTGAGGTAAGCTCAGGTTGTTCCTCCTCTGAGTCACTCTGTGCCTGTGCAGGCCTTGGCAATGGTGAGGGGTTGTGTGTCCCTGCCCTGTGCTGTTCCTGCTGCAGCTGTTTCCGCAGGATCATATTGTGTAGCATGGCACATACAATGACAATTTGGGTACATGTAGCTGGTGAGTACTGCAAGGCTCCAGCAGATGTGTCCAGGCATTTGAACCGTGACTTGAGCATCCCAAACACATGCTCTGTTATAATTCTGGTCTGTGCGTATGCCTCATTATGGAGTCCTTGTTCGGATGTGTGTGCATTTCTGAAGGGTGTCATCAGCCACAGCTCCAGTGTGTAACCAGCATCCCCCACTAGGTGACCATAAGGGATGTCCCCATTGGCAAATCTCTGGTACAGCTGCGTCAGATGCCAGAAGTGGGAATCGTGATAGCTTCCAGAGCAGCCAGCACACACATTCATTATTTTGCCCTGGGCATCGCACACGAGCTGTCAGTTGATGTAGGGGAAGCCCTTGCGGTTGATGTAGACCCTACCTCACTCACCGGGTGGTGCTTTGATGCATATATGCATGCAGTCTATAGCACCCACTACCTCAGGGTATTCTGCTATTTGGTGGAGCAGTTGCATATTGCTGGCCAACGCCTCACAGGTTTTGGGGAAATATACGTGCTCACTAGCATGTACTGACATGGCATCCAGGAAGTGGTGGAGTACCCTGGATGCTGATGCCTGTGAGATTCCCATCATATCCCCAGTTGGCCTTTGGAAGGTACCTGTAGCTAGTATTCTTAGGCCTACACATACCTTGGTATCCACTGGGATGGGTTCCCCTCTGTTAGTTCTGTGTGTCAGGTGTGGCCAGCACAGCTCAACAATTTGCTGCAAGAGGTCCTTGTCCACCCTATAGAGCTCCACTACCTCCAGCTCATGTAGCCCCTGGTAGGTTACCCTGGGTCTGTACACTCTTCTCCAACTCCTCACTGTGGGTTGGTCGACAGCATTCACATTCTCACTACCCTCAGCCTCTTCCACATGTTGTTGTATGATAGCTATTGCAGCCCCTATCATTTTGTTGTTTTGTTTGTTAAAACTTCCCCACTTGTATACACTGGTGGTGTAGAGTATGGGAAAAACCAGAGGAAAAGCTGTTTGCATAGTTTATAGTAGTGTTCTGGGCTGGTCTGGTCTGCTGCCTGTGTAATTGTCTGATTCTGATACATTTCACCGCCAGCTATGCTAGTTCTCCTAGATTACCTTCCTACTGCTGTTTTCCCTTCCCATTGCCTTCCTGTTTAAGCTCAGTGGTGCATCGTGCAAATACAGTGATCAAATGTGTACAGAGCATCTATTTTCTGATTTACTTTTTTTTTTCCTTTAAAACCTGGTGCGCGGTGTGCATACCTGCTTAGGCAATGTCAAGAGTGCTAGGCAGCCTCAGACACACCCCCTTGCTTAGCTGTGCTAAGCTAGGAGCAAACCCGAGCTGCAGGGCTCCAGTCAGCTTACAGTATGCCTAACACACACCCTTATGAAGTCAGCTAACTCCTAGGCTTGCACCAAGCCATTCCTGCTCTTACACTGTTTGGTGCTGAATAACATGCAGGGGAAATCTGGGATTCACTATCATTCCTCTCATTTGCATAGGATTGCCTGTTAATACATAGTTACATGCCGCACACTCAGCCTCCCCCCTTAGCAACCACTGTTCACTGGCCATGTTGTCTTCTGCCTGGCATTGAGTATAATGGCAAAATAGTAATTTTGGTTAGAATGCTTATTTTAGGTTATTTTTCTTATTTCCCCCCGATCCCGTTTGCACGCCGCTGCCCTACGCTTAAACAGCCGAGATCGGCTAAAAAAAAAAATAAAAGTTGATTTTATTTTTTTTGCAAGTGTTTTCCATGCCAATGGCCTTATAGTTGGCTATTGGCATGCTTTCTACATGATATCCACTCTTTATTTGGAGATGTCATCGCTCCATTTTGTAATTTGCAGAAATGTACTCCGTTACTGGCGGAGTACATTTCTGCAGATTACACTAGTCCTGCACGGCCAGTTTCCAACTTCCTGGATCACAAATTCACCTCATTTGCATGGAGTTCTCCTGCAAATGGGGTAATTTGCATACAGGGTCTAAGTCCGTGCAGAAGCGCACGTGCACACCCCTACAGGTTATTCCTGGATTGCACAGCAGACATATTGCCTGCTGGAGCTCCTGCACTAATCCTTCACGCCGTGCAGGGCTTGCAGAATCCGGGGGATAGTTAATATGACAGAGAGGGCAGAATACAAATGGATAAACTTTTTTAGATCAGACTGCCCAAGGTTGAATAAAGTTAATAGTATTAAACCCATTTTAAAGTTAAGGCAAGCATATGTTAGAGGGTATTATATATTATATTATATAGATCTTTTATGTTAAAATAATAGGAATATAGATGTTATGTGATCCTATCTCGCCTACATTCTGAATGATGGGTTCGGAGCCGATCCCTCGGCTCTGACTCGGCACGCTTATGCCAAAGAGCGAAGTCTCTTACTGGCTGAGCTTACCATATCCCAGGATGCACCACTACCAGTCCCCCAGATCTCGTTTGCCGCTAACAAGTGAAGACGTGGTCTCGAGCTGGCTGAGTTAAGTAGTGATTATTTCACTAGTTTTTCTGTCAGGATTTTCTTCATTCTCTACAAAAAGCTGTTTTAACAGCTATTCTTGTGTTTTGAGTGTGTTTGACAAAATTCACTTGGTGAATTCTTGTGTTGTGAGTGTGGACTTGGAGTACCTCTTGTCTGGAAAGGCCTTTCCCGGTCTTTTTATTTGTAGGTGACTTCGGTTCTGTTGCAAATTATTGATATTTCCCTTCTTTTAAGAAGAACTAACTGAGAGAAATTATTGCATTTACAGAGTTTGTGCTGTGTTTTGACTAACTCAGAGTATTGCGAGTGATAACTGTAAGCCTATTCTAGGTGTGTCACCAGTGTTCTTTACAGTTACTTTCTGAAATTTCTATAATGTCTCAGAATCCTAGGCCTTCGGGCTTCAAGAAATGTGTAAAATGTAGCTTCAAAATGTCCATCACGGACGATCACTCGCTATGTGTGTATTGCTTAGGGGCAAAGCATTTACAGGAATCATGTAGTGTATGTCACGCTTTTCCTCAAGGGTCCTCCAGGAGAGGAAAAATAAATTAATTCTTAAGGGATTAATTAAGCCTTCTTTGAAGAAGCTTTGGCCTCCTCTCCTTCTCCGCCGGCTCCGACCAGTCCGTCGGATCCGATCGCAAAGAAAGAAAGGGAGGCCTCTCCTTCGGCTCCAAGGACTTGAGCCGAGGTGAACGGTCTGCCTCGATGCCACCAGTATCGACTCCTCTGGCTTCGAGCCGATAGCTGGGGCATCGAGGCGGGTCATCTTCGGCTCCACTGATCTCGAGCCGACAAAGGTTGCCCGCTCAGACACTTCCTCCTCGGCGAAGTCCACCTCGGCACCGATGGAATCGGGTGTGTGTATTCCTCGGCGCCGATACTCATCGAGTCGGTCCCCTAGTCCTTTGGGGCCGTTGGAGAGGCCGTCTCGACCCGTTCTGTTTCCTCTCGGTCTTGAGGATGTCAGATTCTGATATAGACAGGGTGCTCCAAAGACTGTTCCAGTCCCCAGTCTTCCAAAAATTTGTTTGGTTCCGACCCAGCTGGCTTGAGCCGATGACCTTGGCCCACCCATTGCCATTCCTCCTCCGACTGCTTCGCCCGGCGAGCAGGTGCTGTTGGAGCCGATGGAGATCTCAGGGTCGGCTCCGACCCTTACTCCAACCAGGCCTTCGGGTCCGAGTTTGACGCCGGCTGGACCGGGGTGATGTTTGGGACCTATGCTTTCGGTTCCGAGCCTCCCTCGGTGCTTGACTGCGGGTCTTCCGTCGGCTATCACGGCCCGAGACCGGACACTCCCAGGATTCTGGGGTCCGGCTTTCAGAGCCATGAGGAGTGCCTTGGCCAAGTCCTCTTGCCATCTCCCGGCTTTACCGCACCTTCCCTAGCGTGGAGACTGGGTCTTTGGCAGTTCCCTGTCCGTAGCCAGCGGAGCCCCGGCCTGAGGTTACCCCAGTGGGGTTCCCTCCTCCTGAGGGTTCTTCTGAGCTGTCTTCGAGGAACCCCAAGGAAGAGATCGTGCAAGAGGAAGCACGTGGACTCCCCGAGTCTATTACTTCAGACACTGATCTGGATGATGCAGAGGGTCCCGGTCGTCCTCGGATGATGTCTCCTTTGCAGACATCTTAGAGATCCTCAAACAACGAGGCGGCTGGATATCCAAACCCTCTACTGACGAGTCAGTGCTCCTCAAGGCCTTTGGGGCTCAGCCCTCCGCCTCCTGGGTATCTCCGCCGACGAGCTTCTGGATTTAGTTTGTCGAACACCCAGATACCGTGGAACCAGTCCCTTCTCGTCCAAATAAATTTTGTCTGCTCCCCGAGAAGGAGTTCCTTACTAAAGGCGTGGCTGTAGATGCCATGGTGGTGGCATCTGCTACACAACAGGATGTGGCAGAGGCTTCAACGTCCGTCCATCCTCCTAATAAGGAGTCTAGGAGTATGGACAGATACGGAAGCGCACCCTGACTTCAGCGGCCTTTACGTTAAGGTCTCTGAATTATTTGGCACATTTTACCAGGCTTCAGAGGGATCTGGTCAAGGAGTTGTCAGATTCCCTCTCGGTAACCTACCTGAGCAGCTGGCCCAGTCGGTTAGCTCTCAGTTGGCTATCCTTACGCAATTTCTAACTCGTCCATGAGGCTCATTTCCTATGCGGCCGAAGGCGGGTAGTAAGCGCAGGCACAGGCGTGGCTCTCACGGAGACAAGCCTGGCTCCAGTTCGCGGAGGCCTTCAAGTCTTCCTTCGCCCGCTCCCTTTGATGGGTCCTCCTTGTTTGGACCCAAGGTTAAAGACACCCTTACCGCTGTGAGCAAGAGGGAAAACTTTATCTGCCGTAGGTGCCGTTATTCCACTCCCTTTCCTTACCCCAAGGCTAAAGGAGGGAAAATGTGGTTCCGCAATCTCGAAAGTTTTCTCTCAACAGCAGGAAGATTCCCTTCCAGAGGCAGAGGACGGGAAATTTTTCAGGGAGACGCCGTCCCAGAGGCGGCAGAGGGCCCGCAATTCTGGAGACGCGAGTCCTTTCGTGGCTCTTCAGCCTCCCACACGTCATGAGGGATTGCCCGGCTGTGCTGCTCGAGCCAGTCGGGTGTCGAAGCACCTAAAAGCCTGGGAGTCAATCACTCAGGACAGATGGGTGCTTCGATCATTGCCGGAGGTTACACCATCCCATTCACATACTCGCCCCCACCGTCCAAAAGAATCCCGGACCCACCACCCAGTCAAAGGGAAATGGCAGCCGCAGAAGGGGACCTGAGACCAATATTGGATCTCAGCAGACTGAACCAATCCGTCACGAAATCCAAATTCCGAATGGTCACGTTGCAATCCATTCTACCACTGTTGGAGAAGGATGTTTGGATGTGCTCCATAGACCTCAAGGACGCCTATTATCACATACCGATACATCAGGCGTCCAGGAGGTATCTGCGCTTCAGCCTGGGAGTCAGTCATTACCAATTTTCTGCCCTTTGGCCTCACCACAGCCCCAGGGTGTTCACCAAGTGTTTGGCAGTAGTGACGGCTCACCTGAGAAGTCTTGGATTCCAAGTGTTTCCCTATCTGGACGACTGGCTCCTGACTGCAACCACCAGGCATCTACTAATGGACAACCTCAAAGCCACCATCTCCTGGGTGTTACCCTGGGATTACATTCAATTGGTCAAAGTCTGTCTTGCTGCCCTCTCAACGCATAAGGTTCATAGGAGCAGAGATAGACTCAAGATTGATGCGCGTCTTTCTTCCTACCGAAAGGATCCAAACTTTACAGGGCCAAGTTCAAGCTCTAATCTCGAGATCCAAAGCCCCAGCCAGGATGGTTCTACAAGTTCTGGGCTCAATGTCTGCCACGGTTCTTTTAGTCCCTCTGGCAAGATTGCACATGAGGATTCTTCAGTGGCTATTGTCAACGCAATGGTCCTTTCAGGATGTTCCCCTCAATCATCACATCATGATTACGGATATATGCAAAAGGGACCTCCGCTGGTGGCTTCAGACATCCAATTTGGATCAAGGAAACTCTTTTGTTCTTCCCTCTCCAGTGGTTACCCTGACGACAGATGCCTCCCAGATAGGGTGGGGGGGCATTGTCTGGGCAGGCTAGTTCAGGGCTCCTGGCTTCCAGACGAAGCTCTTCTCCACATCAATGTGTTGGAGATGAGGGCTGTACTTCTATCCCTACAAGCCTTACACAAGTTTCTTCCTCAGGGCATCATTGCCATCCACACAGACAACATGTCGGTGGTTTGGTATCTGAACAAACAAGGAGGGACCAGATCATATCCCTTTGCAGAGAGGCCATGAGAGTGTGGGAATGGGCTGTAGCTACCAACCGCTTCTTGGTAGCGACCCACATCCGGGAAAGTCAAATATATTGGCAGACAAATTGAGCAGGACAATTCTCTCTCCTCACGAATGGTCTCTAAACCACACAGTAGCAGCTCAGGTTTTCAGGAGATGGGGACGCTGCGACCTATTTGCAACTCCATTAAACACCAAGTGCCAAAGGTTCTTCTCCTTGATCCCACATCAGGGAGTACCAGCCATGGATGCTCTAGCACAACCTTGGCCAACAGGGCTACTTTATGCCTTTCCTCCAATTCCGCTTCTTCCCAGAGTTATTCAAAAAGCCTCTCAACTGGGGTCTTCAATGATTCTGATTGCCCCGTACTGGCCTCGTCAGGTATGGTTTCCCTACCTGAAGAAGCATGCAGTGGACGATCCGTGGACTTTAGACCTGATTCCGGACTTGCTAATCCATCAGTCAGGACTTCGACATCAGTCCCTTCAATCTTTGAAATTGACAGCTTGGCTCCTCCACTTCCAACTTTAGTTAGAAGGCACATTCTAGACCCGGAAGTTGTTCACATTTTATCTTCGGCCCACAAACCCACCACTAACAAATTGTACCTTAGTAAGTGGAAGAGGTTTGCTATCTGGGCTCAACTTAAGGGCTTAGACCCTATCACTGCTCCTGTCCCAGAGGTCTTGAAATTTTTAACATCCTTGTTTAATCAGGGATCTTCTGTCTCAACTATTAAAGTCCAACTAGCGGCTATCTCTAAATTCCACGAATCCATGGATCCTCCTTTGATGAGCAGCAGACTATGCAAAACTTTCATTAAAGGTGCGAGCCTATTAAGACCACCAATTTTTCATCCTGCACCTCCGTGGGATCTTGATTTAGTGCTTATTAACATCTCCCCCTTTCGAACCGGCTGCTACATGCGAGTTAAAATATCTGTCTTGGAAAACTGCCTACTTAGTTGCAATTAGTGCAGCAAGAAGAGTTTCAGAGCTTCAAGCCCTGTCTATTAAGCCACCGTACTTGATTTTCCACAAGGATAGAGTATCACTTAGGCCTAATCCATCTTTTGTCCCAAAGGTCTGTTCTAGTTTCTGCCTCCAACAATCTCTAGAGCTACCGGTTTTCTTCCCAAAATTCTCCAATGAAGCAGAATACACTCTTCATAAATTGGATGTTCACAGGCAATTACGTTTCTATTTAGACAGGACTCAGCAACTTCGTAAGTCAGACCAGTTGTTTGTGTCCTTCTCAGATAATAAACTGGGCCAAACCATCACAAAAGCTACTATCTCAAAATGGATCAGAGATTGCATAACTCAGACTTATTCTTCTTCGAATAAGCAACTTACAACATCTATCAAGGCTCATTCTACCAGAGCTATGGCTACTTCTATAGCTTTTCATTCCAAGCTCGCTATATCGAAATCTGTGCTGCGCTACTTGGTCCAATCCGCACACTTTCATTTCACACTACAAATTGGATGTGGCATCTAGAGGACGAGCTTCATTTGGTTCCACGGTACTCAGGAGTGTTTTCCAGTGAGCCACCCAGGATTCAGGTGCTAGGGATGCTGTCCCATCATTCAGAATGTAGGAGATAGGATCACATAACATCTTTTAGTTATGTACTCACCATAACTTCAGATGTTTGGGATCCATCTCGCCTAATACCCACCCTCCTTCCCTGCCTTGGAGATCAGAAGAGATTGAACGGTTTTGAGTTCTACTGTTTTATCTTGTTTCATCTGACGATGTTATATAAGCAGGGTGTGCATGTGTGCATGTATGACAAACTAGATCTGGGGACTGGTAGTGGTGCATCCTGGGATATGGTAAGCTCAGCCAGTAAGAGACTTCGCTCTTTGGCATAAGCGAGCCGAGGGATCGGCTCCGAACCCATCATTCAGAATGTAGGCGAGATGGATCCCAAACATCTGAAGTTATGGTGAGTACATAACTAAAAGTTTCCCAGTGTTTTATAATAAGTTATTATTAAGTAACTAGATATGCATTTAAGATTTTAGAAGTGTTTTATGAAGTATTTAATGAGTTAATGTGTCTTTTGATTGGCTGGTGTTACTTATTTAATGTGTGGTTTTAACTAAGTGTTTCATTCTTGAAAAAGAGCTTTGTCTCGAAAGCTTGGATTTAATAAACCTGTTTATACATGGATGGTCATGCTGTGCCATTTTGCTACTGTGTTTGGAATTTTGTTTTGGCTTACCAGTACATTCAGGTACTCTTCACACTTTTGGACTGTAGGTTCTCTCAACTCACAACATGTTAGTAACTCTGCCGAAAGTGGCAGCGCAAGTCAGTCAAGCACAACATGACATAAGATTCATGGTTGTACCAGAGGAACACCCCTGCACCTCTACACCAGTATCTCCACACTCAGAAGAACACTTTGAGGATGATGGCAGACATTCAGAGGCCATAGTGTCCACAGTGGCACCTATACAAAGGGGAGCCAGGTGCAGAAATGTCTTAGTAGTTCCCCAGGAAACACATAAAGCTTTGGCTATCCAACAAGAAATGTGCTATGAAATTGTTAGGGCTCAGGGCACTGCAACAGAGAGTCAGCTGGATATTGTCAGAATTCTCCAGGGTATGCATGATGACTTCCTGCACTACTAAATGGCAGACAGCAGGGATAATGTCATGGTCACAGTGATGCATAGCATGGTGGCACAGCAAGCATCAGTTGCCACCTCCATTCATACACTAGTTAGGACATAACAGAGTAAATCTGTACTCAATCTTATGAGGGGCAAAAGACAGGAGTACTGCCTGGACACATAGGGGGAGATCACATGATACTACCAGTGCTTTTCAAGACTGTAATGTCAATACTCACACTGAACAATCACAACATGTTTCGCAAAGGCCATGTCAGCAGTCATCTACATCAAACAGAACCTCATGTTCCAGATCACGATCACAGTCACACAGCAGTGTCGGGACAGTGACAGCAAGATCACCTTCATCAAATAGGTCACAACAGTGGATTAGCTCACCTTACATTCCTTCCTCCAAATCAGTTGCAACATCACCAGGCCTATCAACAGGAGATGTGCATGACTCATATGATCTTGGACTATTGCGAATTACATTAATTGACACAGCTTTCTGTTTAGTTGGAAGGAGGGTTGGCGGAGGTTATGTATATTCATTTCATCCCTGTAAAACTATTAGACTAAACATCTGACAAAAAAACAATGCTCCATGGTTTACCATTCCTTTAGGTGGCAGTCACCTAAAACATCAAAATATTAATGAATGAACATTTTTCAGGCAAAATGTATCATAAGACAAATTAAAATGAGTATCCTGCCACGTAAACTAAACTTCTGCCATTATACCCTCCCCACTGTACAAATGATGACAGTTTTTGAAGTCAGAGTTTTTTTTGTATGACACTACAAAGGTAGTCTGATGTGCAGTACAACAGAAGAAAGTAGGAAGAAATGGCGTGAATAAATGAAAGCATTATATACATTTGCAATGCGTTACCTCATGAAGTATTTCATTGTCAATATTGTGCACCGTTGGATAGTAAACTAATCATTAAAGCAGAAGTTATTCATTGTATCAGACAAAATTGTGAATTATTTCTGATATGATGCCTTTTAACATCAGTGAACAGGAATCAGTGAGCACTCATGCATGTCAGCAAGCAACATGAGTACTATTCAAGCAGGTGATAGAAAAATTAAGATAAAAGAGAATGTCAGATGATCAGTAATAGCAGACCATGTACCACTCATCACAGTCCACAGATATCACTGCATGCATCAGTTATACTCTGTTTTTTTGCAGTAAAGGAAACACTAGCCTCAATATTATGGTCCATAGTTTTGGATTAGTTACTGCCTCCTATTTACATGCGTAGCCACATGTCATGCATGAATCTGACACATGGCATCCAAAACTACTATTGCCATTTGGTCATCATTACTCATAGTGGGACTAGAACTAGCAGCTGCAGTGACAGCATGGATCACTTCACCACCAGACTGGTGCATGAGCATATTATATAGAATGTAATAAACATCTTGCACTCATTAACTGGGTCATACTGAAGGGCACCTCTATACTCATTCAAGCACTGGAAATGGCTCTTCAGGATGCCAAAGACACTCTCAATGACAATACAAGTCTGGGACAGGGATGTGCTATATATCTCCTCTGCAACTCCAGATAGATTTTTCACTGGAGTCATGAACCATGGCCCAAGTGGATATCTAGCATCACCTAAAAAAAATAAAAAAAGGAAAAAAAGAGAGAGAGAAAGAGGGAGACAAAACAGGAAAAAAAAACATTTCTATACAGCAATATACTTTGATGTGAATAGCTTTTAAATACCATATAAAAATAATTTTCCACTTACCAACAAGATGACCAGTGTGCATTCTATTATGCAGGAAGACATGGCAGAGTGAGCTAGTGTGCCAGATATGGGAATCATGTGCACTGCCAGGATGCTGGGCAGAAATATTGGTGATGCACCCATGTGCATGACACACTACCTGGCAATCGATGGAATGGTAGCCCTTCGTATTGCATTACTGCTCCCCCATTGGACCAGGAGAGGCTCTAATTGTAACATGGGTGCAATCTATTGCACCAAGAACCTCAAAGAAATGTGTTGACCTGTAAAAAGCATGCAAAGTCTTGGCTTAGTCCTGAGTTTGACAAAGGGAAATAAATGTACTTATACACATGTGCCAAGAGGACATACAGGAACTTCTGCAGTATCCTGGAGGCAGAAGCCTGTGAGATCCCTGTGTGCCCAGTCTGTCTCTGGAAAGTCTGTGTAGCAAGTATCCTGAGAGCTACACATAGTTTGGTGTCTACAGGAATAGGAAATCCACACATTTTCCAGTGCCCTTATGGGGGTTAAACATGTCCAGCAAGACCCTAATAATGTCCCTATCCAGTCACACGTACACACAGGATAACTCAAACCGATATCTATCTATCTATCTATCTATATACATATATAGATATGCAACCACTCATATATGCAAAATTGGTCAAAACCTCTACAGCTATTACCCTACCATTTCTTGGAACAAACTCCCATTGGAAATCAGAACACTCAAACACTTTAAATCAGCTATGAAAGACTATCTAAAAAAGGTGCTGGTGGTGCCACAGTACTCACACTGGATAACCTGCCTCCATCTCTTATTTACCTTGCTCTCTGCCCTCATTGGTATTTTTTCCTGTTGTGTGATAGCTCTCCTAGTCATCTTATCTAGGTAATTACCTGTTACTTACTCTTAAAATATTTCTACTTATATACTACCTGTCAAATCCTCACCAACTCCAACTAGACTGGCTGTACTCATTAACTCTGCATACTGTCCTTGTACCTAGCATAACTGAAAGGACAAATTAAGCTCTGTAAATAATTTGTTATGCTTTTACTGTACTAACTTGAACATATTTATGTTTGTAAATAGTATTTTTCACTTTCAATTTTATTGTAATTTATTGTGGAGCTTTTCTCCCCGGGCCTCCACTGAAAAAGGGCTATCAGCAGCTTAGCTGGACAAACCTGGTCAACAAATGTAAAATAAATAGTATAAATAAAAAAATAAATGTTTTATATATATACACACACACACATACGTTATATACATGTATGTCATACATACATACATATACACAGACAAATACATACAAAAAAAAAATATATATATAGTGAGAGAGAGAGAGAGACACACACACACACACACACACACACACACACACACACACACACACTTCTTTTTCTTCTTTCAGCTGTTCCTGTTAGGGGTCACCACAGCAAATCATCTGTTTCCATTTCTTCCTGTCCTCTGCATCTTGATCTGTCACACGAACCACCTGCATGTCCTCTCTCACCACATCCATAAACCTTATCTTAGGCCTTCCTCTTTTCCTCTTACCTGGCAGCTCCATTCTTAGCATCCTTTCCCCAATATACCCTGCATCCCTCCTCAGCACATGTCCAAACCAACGCAATCTTGCCTCTCTGGCTTTGTCTGCAAACCGTCCAACCTGAGCTGACCTTCTAATATACTGTTTCCTAATCCTGTCCATCCTCATTGCACCCAATGCAAATCTTAACATCTTTAACTCTGCCACGTCTAGGTCTGATGTCTGCCTTTTTGTCAGTGCCACTGTCTCAAACCCATATAACATAGCTGGCCTTACGACCCTCTTGTAGACCTTCCCTTTCATTCTTACTGACACTCATCTGGCACAAATCACTCCTGACACTCTTCTCCACCCACTCCACCCTGCCTGTACTGTCTTTTTCACCTCTCTTCCACATTCACCATTACTCTGAACTGTTGATCCCAAGTATTTAAACTCATTCACTTTCACCAACTCTACTCTCTGCATCCTCACCATTCCACTATCCTCTCTCATTCGCACACATATATTCTGTCTTAGTCCTGCTGACCTTCATTCCTCTCCTCTCTAGAGCATATCTCCATCTCTCCAAGGTCACCTCAGCCTGTTCCCTACCCTCACTACAGATCACAATGTCATCTGCAAACGTCATAGTCCACAGGGACTCCTGTCTGATCTCATCTGTCAACCTATCCATCACCATTGCAAATAAGAAAGGGCTCAGAGCAGATCCTTGATGTAATCCCATCTCTACCTTAAACACATCCATCACTCTCACAGCAGACCTCACCACTGTCACACTACCCTCGTACATATCCTGTACCACTCTTACAGACTTCTCTGCCACTCCTGACTTCCTCATACAATACCAAATCTCCTCTCTAGGCACCCTGTCATATGCTTTTTCTAAGTCCACAAAGACACAATGCAACTCATTCTGACCTTCTCTGTACTTCTCCATCAACAGTCTCAGACCAAACATCACATCTGCAGAGCTCTTTCCTGGCATAAAATCATACTGCTGTTCACTAGTAATCACCTCTCTTCTTAACCTAGCTTCCACTACTCTTTTCCATAACTTCATGCTATGACTGATCAATTTTATCCGTCTGTAGTTACTACAGCTCTGCACATCACCTTTATTCTTAAAAATCGGTACCAAAACACTTTTTCTCTACTCCTCAGGCATCCTCTCACTTTTCAAGATTTCATTAAACAATCTGGTTAAAAACTCCACTGCCATTTCTCCTAAACACCTCCATGCTTCCACAGGTATGTCATCTGGACCAACAGCCTTTCCATTATTCTTCTTCATAGCTGCCCTTACTTCCTCATTGCTAATCCGTTGCACTTCCTGATTCACTATCCCCACATCATCCAACCTTCTCTCTCTCTCATTCTCTTCATTCATCAGTCCTTCAAAGTACTTTTTCCATCTGCTCAACACACTCTCCTCACTTGTGAGTATGTTTCCCTCATTATCCTTTATCACCCTTACCTGCTGCACATCTTTCCCAGCTCAATCCCTTAGATCTAGCCAGTTGATACAGTTCATTTTCTTCCTCATTAGTTTCCAGCCTTTCATACAACTCTCCATCTGCCTTATCCTTAACCTTCTCCACCTCTCTCTTTGCTATGCACCTCATCTCCTTATACTCCTGTCTACTTTCCTCATCTCTCTGACTATCCCACTTCTTCTTCACCAACCTCTTTCTCTGTACACTCTCCTATACTTCCTCATTCCACCACCAGGTCTCCTTGTCCTCCTTCCTCTATCCAGATGTCACACCAAGCAACATTCTAGCCATTTCCCTTACTAGCTCTGCTGTAGTTACCCAGCTATTTGGTAACTCTTCACTGCCACTCAGTGCCTGTCTTAACTCTTCCCTGAACTCCACCTCACAATCACCCTTTTTCAGTTTCCACCGTTTGATCCTTAGTGCTGCTCTCACAGTCCTCCTCCTCTTCTTGATCACCAACGTCATCCTACAGACCACCATTCTATGCTGCTTAACTGCACTTTCCCCCTGTCACCACTTTACAGTCTCCAATCTTCTTCAGACTGGCCGTCCTGCATTAAGATATAATCCAGCACACACACACACACACACACACACACACACGTTCAAATCAATCTTCAAATGCACAAGGTCAGATTCAAACTTTTTATTGCAATCTTAACATGAGCACTTTCGTCCCAAAGTAAATGGAACCTAATTAGATAAAAAAATCCCCCCTCCAAAAGAATATATAGCAATAATTGTACACCCTCTAGTGGTCAAACATTACAATTAATCAAACTACTGATCTTAAAAATGTTTCTTAAAAATATGTATTTCCTTAGCATATATATATATATATATATATATATATATATATATATATATATATATTTTTTTTTTAATTATAAACAATAATTATGAATTTTTTTCTTTTGAAAGTATTATTATTCATTATTAGCATCACTGTCTGTACCACCTTGCCTGCAATCAAGTAAAGACTTAGACATCACTGAGCAAAAAGGATTCCTGCATGGTGGAGAACAATAAATCATTTGATGTCTCATCCTTTAAAGACTTAATGTCAGCTTCCAGCTTTGCTATTTCCCTTTCATTATCAAAAGGCATTAATATCGAAGTGAATAATGTCGACACCAAATGATCGACAATATGAACATGGACACACTAGTAAGCATGTGCCAATTTAAAAAGAAAACATAATTTTCCCCTGCACCTCCACACCCCAAGCTAACTACATTTTCTAACTCTGAGATTGCACAATTTGTGGGGAAAAGGGAAAATTCCCCAATCCCAGAAATCATCTGATCTGCTTCTTTTGTCAGCAGGTGTTTAGTCAACTAAACTGTGTCGACCAAACAGTTGCCAACAAAACTGCTAAAAGAGCCTTCCATGATTTTAGATATATATTAAATATATATGTATATATATATATATATATATATATATATATATATATATATATATATATATATATATAGGGAAAGAGAGAGGTGTGTGTGTGTGTGTGTCTGTGTGTGTGTGTGTGTGTGTGTGTCTGTGTCTGTGTCTGTGTGTGTCTGTGTACATACACCATACCACCACACACGCACACATAGAAGTGGTTATCGTGCTACAGATGGAACATCCAGAGCTGCTACAATAGGGTCAGTAATTCGAAAACTTTCCAGGCTGAAGACTCTGTTCCATTTTGAAGATGTGAGGGTGGAACTCCTTAATGCATCTTTGATAAGGAGCTGCTTTTCTGACCAACAGGCATCCTGAACATTCAAAAACCTGTTGACAGAGTGAAGACCATGGAGTTAAGCTTATGTTCTACTCTCCAATTCCCAGATATAATAGGAATTATCCTTCCAAAGAAAGACCTTGCTCCTGGAGGCAGGGTAGAGATCAGCAGCTAGATAAATGGGTTTTCTGAATTACCGTCAGAAGTTATAAGCTCCTGATTACGGACAGGCCTCAGTGATAGCTTACTGCAGGAAAA
Organism: Protopterus annectens; assembly: GCF_019279795.1. Taxonomy (NCBI): domain Eukaryota; kingdom Metazoa; phylum Chordata; order Ceratodontiformes; family Protopteridae; genus Protopterus; species Protopterus annectens. The sequence continues at coordinate 829,920,318 of NC_056731.1, forward strand.
AGGGCATCAATAGTTTCCTCTACATAGATGACTACTTGATGCTGGCCCATTCGCAGGAGGTGATGCAGTGGGTTATGGATTACAACTTCCATTTTCTGCCCACTCTGGGGTTCATCCTCCTCATGAACAGAAATCCAACCTATCCCCAACCCAGAAGACTGTCTTTCTGTGGGCCTAACTGAATAAAAATGCCAACAGGTATTCCTTTCTACAAGAGATGGTAGAGACAATGACTGCCCTCTCATTCCATGACATGGAAACCAAGACTAATGTCCCAAAATATTGACCACCTTAGGATAAAGAAAATTTGATGGTACTTTCTGATAGTACACTTAGTCACACTGCATAAGAGGGTACAACAATTTCCTGAAGAACATCATGAACCAGTAAGGGCCACACCTAGAAATTGTCATCCTAGTGTTACCTTGTGTCAGTACAGAATTAATGTGGTGGGTATAACAACTGAAAAGGAATTTGGAGTGCCTTGCCAGCAGTCAGTTCACAATCAAATCCAGACTACAGATAGTCAAATATGGTGTGGAGATCCCACACATTGGGTCTCAAAGTGCAGGGTACTTGAATCCCCAGGAAACAGACTGCACATAAATATCAAGGCAATGTTGATGGTCATACGTGATATGAAGGCTTTCGAAGATGTCTGGATGCCCAAGATTATGAATGTCATCACAGACAATTTTACAGTGATGTGGTACATAAACAGTGGCACTCATTCTTATTACCTTTACAGGTGTCCCTGCATGTTTGAGACCAGGCCTCAGAGTCAAACATGCCCCTTACAGACACACACACACACACACACACACACACACATATATATATATATATATATATATATATATATATATAAAACATATAAAAAAAATATATATATATATATATATCAATTCAGGTGACTGTAATAACAGATCTTTCAAGTAGGACCACTGTGGATCCTTACATGAATGAATGCTGTACAGGAAAACTTTCCAAGTTCTGACAATCACATGAGATGCCAGTCTATACTTCTGTAATGATCAGGCATTTGAAAAAATTCTGCTCCAGAGTAACTCACAAGCTGGTTTACACAGTAGATGCCTTTTCCCTGATTGCAGTGGGTCTATTTTTCTGTGCTTTCGTTATGATAAGACAAAAAGTGCAAGGAGAGCACCCAACCAGGATCCGATAATCCCGCGACTACAATGTGTCCAGATGAATGAATAGAATGAAAAGGCAGGAGCTTTGGTCTTCAGCGTTAGAACTTTAATTTTTAAACAAGCACTTTTGGAAGGCTTTGTATCCTTCCTTCTTCAGACGAAACAAAACACTAAGTTACAAAACAACTCCCCATTAAATAGGGTGATGATTAATTAATTAATGACATCACAATTAAAATTGATCTACTAAAATTTCACTAAATGCCTTAGTGTTGTTTAAAAAAGCTCATTTAAAAATACTCCATAGCTTATGTTATCCAGACAACTAGTTAAACGCTATCATAGATGTTAACCTACAACCCTCTTAAAAATGTTAAAAATGTTAAACTACAGGTTTTAATATAGTATGAATGCACTTAATCTGTGTACTCATTTCTAAAAAAAGTATATTGGGCACAATAAACAAACACAATAGTCTTCGTTTCATTATTAAAAAACAACTTGTTGTCAAATTTTCTTCAGCCACTATTTCTAAGGCCGGATAGTAGACGTAAATAATCCTGACGTCTAAATGGAGTATTTTTAAATGAGCTTTTTTAAACAACACTAGTGAAATTTTAGTAGATCAATTTTAATTGTGATGTCATTAATTAATTAATCATCACCCTATTTAATGGGGAGTTGTTTTGTAACTTAGTGTTTTGTTTCGTCTGAAGAAGGAAGGATACAAAGCCTTCCGAAAGTGCTTGTTTAAAAATTAAAGTTCTAACGCTGAAGACCAAAGCTCCTGCCTTTTCATTCTATTCATTCATCTGGACACATTGTAGTCACGGGATTATCGGATCCTGGTTGGGTGCTCTCCTTGCACTTTTTGTCTTTCCACAGTCTGTTTGGCGTCTTTCGTTATGATAGCCTTGCTCCCCAGGATACAAAAGAGCAAGGAGTAGATGCCAGGAATGGCACTCTCATTCCCAGTTTGGCCGAGGCAACGTTGGTTCTCTCACCTCATTCAGATGGCAAGAGACCATAAATGTTGACTTAGCAGTCAGCTTTATGACTTAATGCAGGTTATATGTAATATGTCCTAGTCTGGTCACATGAGGCCTTGCAGCTTGATGAATTTGACCTTGTTACCCTTTTGCATATTTACTGTAAGGTATGCTAAAAACTATGAGGGAGGCTAGAAAGATATTTTCTTCTTTTGTCAAAATAGAAACAAGCACCCTATACTGGTGAACTTGCCTGTGGTTCTCATGATCTCTCTCGAAGCTCATAGAAACAAGTATAGCTTACACCTTATTGAAGGCATACTTTTGTGCTATAGCTGCCTGTGTACCAACTGACTACTTCAATTGGCATTCAGACCACCAGTGAGTTTCTAAGGTGCATCTTCCACCTCAAGATTTCCTGGGAGAGTTTGGTCCCAGCCTACGGCTTGAGCTGTGTGTTAGAAAAGTCAACCTTGCTGACTTTCAAACCAGTAGCATATATAAACCTGAAATTATTGACTTGAAAATCAGCTTTTCTCATTTGTGTCATGTCAGACAGATGGTATCAGAGCCTCAGACTTTACTGTGCAAAGAGCCTTATCTTATATTCTGTAAAGAAAGGACAGTCCAGCACAGAGCTACTCCCAACCAAACTTTATAAATGCCATTTTTCATACACCTCATAAGAAGTGGGCAGATAATTTTGTACTTCTGCATTCACAGATAGCTGACCTATTATCTTGACAGATCTAAAGCCATCAGAAAATGTTTGTCTGCTTTGCTGAGAACAAGCTAGGGGTAGTTGTCTGTGGCATACTCCAAACTGATAGAACATTGTATCACATTTTCTTACAAAAACAGTGGGAAGTTTATACAAGAAAGAAACAGGCCCCATGCTGCTAGTAGCACAGCAGGTGCTATTGCTTTCCAGAGAGGTTAATATGCAGGATATCTTAGAAGTGGTCACATAGCGATTGTTTCATTCTTTCTCAATGCACAAAAGGTTGGATGTGGTGTCTAGGATGAGAGCAAGGTTTCCCTTTGTCCTCCTGAAGGACGTGATCTGCTCCATCCTGAAGGACATGACCTTCTCCTCTGCTGTACAATGATCTATTTCAGTACTCTTGGTGGTGGATGAGCAGCTTTGGAAATCTTCCCTACAGTGGTGACTGCAATAGTGAGACACATGAAGAGGATAATGCAATTGTGCAGGCATCTTACCATAATAGTAGAAGTTTGAATGTACTCACTGTTACAGTCCTGCCTCTCTGTCTGTTGCAGGATAACTGAGACCAGGGTGGGCACCCATTTCCTTTCTCCCCACTTCACTGCTATTTGTACTATCTCAAGTCCCTGTCTTCTTGTGGGGCATGTCATCCTTGAGGACTGATATTCACTAGCTCTCCAGCCAAGGCCCCTGGTTTGTCCAGTGTTAATGGCTGCAATTTAGGATAAAACTGATGGGGCAAGAATGAAGTAAAACTGGAATGCCGTCTACATACCAGGATCATAAAGAGGTCAAGAGTAAGGTGACATCAACCCAGCTGGTAGGCAAGTATGCCGAAATCTGAAAGTTAGGCTAGATGCCAGACCTCAGCAACCATTAAGGTTCACTGCAAGGATGACTGCAACAGTGACCACACTCAAACATCTGCTATTATGGTAAGTTGCCTACACAGCTGTACAGCTTTCATTTACACCTGTACAGAAAATACATTTGTCAGCTTAATGTGTTTTCAACATCTTTGCTTGTATGTATTGTCATGGTGCAGATGGCTAATGAAACACACACAGAAATATAGCAAACAGTATTAGAAAATTCTCTCTCTTAAACATTTGAGAAGGTAGTAACTAGTAAATAATAATTTGTAGGTTTCTTTATTTGAAGCCGCATCCACAGGAGCACAAATGTTCAGGAGAAAATATTCAAAGGAAAAACCTGGTGTGACACTTTAATGAAATGTCAATAAGACCTGTTTACATTCTTATGATATGATGTTGCAGTGGTATAAACATGAGTACAACCAAGTTCACAGCAAGGATCTCTTTTTTGCCAGAAGGGTATCAGAGCATTGGGTCTTAATTTAGAGTTATGCTTATCTTACGCCCAGCAAAGACAGAATGACCCTGTGCAGAAAGAAGAAAACAAGCAAAAAAAGAAAAAGAGAGACACTTCTTGAGGAAAATCTTTATTTTCACACTTCCTTAAGGTAAAGAGGATCAGAACACCATCCAGAAATGAAACATTTCTTAGCCTTGCAAGCCTGTCATGGCATGTAACATTCTATATTACAAAGCAGAGAGTGCAGTATGTAGCTTTAAAGATAATGATTTAGCTACAGTGACTTGCATGTAATGTAGTGTACAGTTCTAGAGAAGTTTCAAAAAACACTTCTGCATGGAAGAAATAGATTTGATTTGAAGAGCTGGTTTGTTTGGAAGCATGTGAGTTTAACTCTCATTGGAAAATTCTTCAACTACAACCATCAGAAATGTTCTCACTAGATGGCAATTTAGCTGAAACCTGGAAGTTTAGAATTTAGAAATGTGATTTATTCCTGTCTGTGAGCAGGTTAGCCTAAAAGCCTAAAAAATATAGTGTGCAGTATTTCTGTAAGTCACTGGCGAAGAAGTCATTATGACATTAAAGCATCCATTTGTCTGAAGAGGAGAACATAAATGAAACCCTTAGAATCTCAAAAATGCTTGTGGGCCAAGAAATAATTTATTTATTCTTCACAGGAGCACAAGATGCTGTAAAAGCTATGGATGTTCATGTTAATGAACTGATCTGTAGTATCAAAGAATGTGAATTTGGTGAGCTGCATGACCTTAAGAAAAAGCAGACTGAAATTGTGTTAGAAAAAAATAATGAAACAAGGTGGCGGGTTTGAAGAGAAACATACCTAACCTTATTTATAGCACTGGGTATGTGGAGATCAAGTGAACTTACTAATACAGAGTTCAAAGAATTAACTAATTTAAAGGATGTGTGTAAAATAACATTTGAGTGGAATAACATGCTAGAAATAAATAATATAGGGGTGTGTTGCAGCAATGATGGATAAGAGAAGAAAGAGTTATGTGAGAATGCAAAATGGAGAGGAGAGAAAATAATTTTAATTCAAGCTTCATGCAGTATGTGTGGGTATAGGCATGAAAGGAAGAGTTGTCCTGCAGGCATCAGATTCCCCTATAACGACTTTCATTCCCAGTAGGTATTCTGCCTATGCCCTTACCATGTTTCCTGCAGTTTTTATGCTAGTTCAAAAAAAAAAAGCAGAAAATTCTTCAGTATTGCCTTGACAAAAAAACTTTTTCTGCCATCCCTGTATGCCAGAATAGGTTCATAAGTTCATAAGAGGTTACTAGGCTAGTGGCCCTAGAGTCCTTACAAGTCTACCCATTTTAATCCCAAGTTGCCTCAGTTGTCTTTGGTTAGATGGATGTAATTCACAGAGTGAGTCTATGATAAACACTGACTACCCCTGTCCATGAGGGACATGGGTGCCACCCCCAGGGTCAATTTGTGGTCTCTCATCCACTTGTCAAGGTTACGATTGAATAATGTCAGTGAGGAGCTCAGCTTCATGTGAATTGGAAGTTTATTCCAGAGCAGCAGCATTCTCTGGGAGATATATCTCTCTCCAGCATGTTCTGTTAATGTCACAGGCTAGGTTAAGATCCCCAGAGTGAGTGACTTTTGTGCCATTTGACTTGATGTGTAGCATATCCATCAGGGCAGGGTCAGAGACTGCCCTGGAGGCCAGGCACAAGTCACCTGTCAGCAGTTTATACAATATAGGCTACAGTGACAGGGCTTTCTCAGTGTAAGTCATGGTTTGGAGGCCATGTATTTTCTTGGTGAGAAACCTCTGTGGTCTCAGCTGCTGCAGGTGTTTGGTGAGGTACATATAGAAGGGAGTATTGTACTCTGTTAATGGTCTGATGAGGGTCAAGTATGGTGGAGTTATAACATCCTTAGACCTGGATGCAATACTCTTACTTATGAGATGCACAACATAGAAGGCTTTCCTTACATTGTGGAAACTTAGTGGTCAAAGTTCAGATTGCCATCTACTTGTGTTCCCAGATCTCACACCACTGGGTTTAAACTTAGGGGGTGTTGCCAATATTGTAATTATCAGAGAATTCCGCTTTGCCAAAGGGAATAATAATGCATTTTTCTGCTTTTAGTTTTAGACCGTGGTTTTGACACCAGTCATTTGTCTGTATTAGCCCCTCATGTAATATGTTAACATCATTGGAGGACTCAATGATTGCACCAATCTGCAGTCATCAGCAAACTTGGTAAGCCACAGGTTGTCTATGTTAGCCTGGACTTCCAAGTAATAGATTCCAAACAGTAAAGAGCCCAGCACAGATCCTTGTGGTACTCCACTGGTGAGGGGTCTACTGGTAGAGGTTGAGTCACCAAGTTTGACAGTATGTGTTCTGTCAGTGAGCCAATTGGCTACTGCACTGTGACTTTCTCAAAGAAGTCTAGTAGGTTTAATAACCATGATCTATCCTTAATAAAGCCAAATTGGGTTGGGTCTAGAGTGTGAAGGTCACCTATGTCTCTGTTGATAAGGTCTATGATGATTCTTTCCATGGCCTTGCAGATGAGGCTGGTTAGACTTATGGGTCTATATTTTCCAGGGCTGGTTGATGCCCCCTTGTGCAAGGCAATTACTGTTGCTGTTCTCCACTCTGCTGGAGCAAAACCAGTTCTCAGGCTATGGTTAAAGAGAAAGCCAAGTGGATGAGCTAGGTCCTGTTTTAGATTGCTTAATATGCAACCTGGGATGTTATCTGGTCCTACTGAGGCAGTGTTTTTGGCCTTGGAGAGTGCATATTTGACCTTATCTCCAGAGATACTTGGCAGATGACTGGGGCTAGGTATGCTTTGAGGTATGGCTGCTGGGGACAGGAGGGTGAAGTTTGTGCCAAATCTGAAATCTAGCTGGTTGGCATTTTCCTCCATTATAGTATGAGAGGTACCATCTACTATCAGTTTGGCACATAGCTAGGCATTCTCTTTTAGATTGTGGATGTGGTTAAAGAATGCCTTATGATTATCCTTAGCAAGGGATGGTATTTTACCTTCATAATTAGCTTTAGAGGACTTTATAAGATTTCTAATTTGCTTGTTCAAGCTGTAGAGAGAATTCGTCCTCTGCTGAGTCAGTTCTCTCTTGTTTTTAGACACCAGTTTCTTCCTTTTGTTATATAACCTGTTTATACTTGAGGTCCACCATGGTGGCTTGTTTCGGGAGGACCAGATTTTAATTTGGTCGGACACAGATGACCCTATACAGTTGCTAAAGTGTTTGTACAGGGCAATTGTGTACACCTCTGCATAGGAGTCATTGTTGGTGTGATTGCTGGGGATATACATTTTTTATACCACTGCTTAGTAGGCTATAGTTTGCTTTGGAAAGTTTTTTTTGCTCCTGTGGTGGTGACGGGTTCAATTGTTACTTTGAACGAGACTTATTTATGGTCCAACCTTATTAGGGAGGGCATCACACAGGGGGGAGTGCAGTGAACCTCTCATGATGTCAGTGAGTACTATGTCTATGACATTTGAGCCCCTTGTGGGGTGCAGACTATCTGCTCCAGCGCATTTGTATTGATAAAGTTCAGGAACCTCTGACCAAGCATGTTCATGCTCATGTATACCACTGAGTCGATGGAAGGATGGTTGAAATCTCCCATGACTAAGGTGTTGAGCTGTATGTTAAGTGACTTCAGTAAGTTCAGGTAGGCAGTGTGCTTTTCTTAGTTCATGGTGGGGAACCTATAACTAGCATTAATATGGTAGGGTATTTTGCCTATAGTTAATTGGACGTGGAGTAGCTCGAGAGAGTCATACTGTTTGACCAGTCTCAAGGTGTACTTGGCTTTAAAGAAGATGGATACACCTTCACCTTTGCTTCTTTCACCCTCATTTTGAGGTTTGAATGTGTAGAAGGTGTTGTGAACTTGTACGGCCAGGGTGCTCTCCATGGCATTGAACCATGTCTCAGTGACTGCACAGACATCAGAATCTTCCAAGGTGATGAATGCTTCTGGGAGTGCAGTTTCATGTTTAGACTTCTAGCATTAAGCAGCAGAACTTTGAGTTTGTCTCAACTAAATTTTGTTACTTTGGAAATTTTGTTGTTTTGACATTGCCTAATAAAGGCACTATGGGGGAGGCAAGCGCCTTTGCCGATATCAGAAAGTCTAGAAAACACAGATGCAGACTGTCTCTGGCAAAGCAGTGAGGCCTGTCAACCATATCTTCTCAGGCTAACAGATACTGGATCCCCCTGGACTGACAACACAAGCTAAGCCAATTTTTGAGGTCAATCATTTTTTGTTTATATTGTGGCATCATCCTGGGTGAAGGCTAGGGTCATACCTGTCTGGGGCACATAATCTGAGAGTTCAGTCATGTCTCTCTTCATATAGTCCAGAGGGGTACATCTCAAGTCACTTACCCCAACATGGACTATGACAGAGTCATAACAGTACTTGCTGAGTGACTGAGTGCATGTGTGATTTGACAGATCCTGGCACCTGATAGGCAGCTGACCATGACATTCTCCTTGTCCAGCCTGGTGAGGGGGACATCTGTGTGTCTTACTATGGAGTCACCTATAACCAAGACTTTAGGTTTTGAGGTGTTTTGCCTTAGAGGCCAGTTTGGTGAGACACTGGTGTGTGTGTTATGTGTAGTGGTTTCTTTTTGCATTGCAGTGTGTGCAAGTGGTTTATGTTTAGGAGGTCTCTGATCTTTTGGTAGGCTTCTAGTGAGTACCTCTGCATATGTGGGTTTGTGTCATGACCTCATTTTGTGTGAGAGGTGAAATGTGTTTGCTGACAACCTGTTTGATGTCTTGTTTGTTGTTAATTGATTCCAATTTCATAGTGTAATTACAACTCTTACATAGGATATTTTAGGAGTAAGTGATTGTCAGTATACATGAGGCAATTGCTACATTGCCTTAGGATGCCCATGTCAATCAGGCTTGCCGGTGAAATGATGGGAAACTGCCCATCCACTATGACATATTTTTACCGTATGTATTATTAAGAAAGGGATTGGGCTAGTCTGACCAGTTTTTGTGCTAGGGCTAACAAAGGTGTTTGCTCTATTAAAGGCGATGGATAATAAGTGTGGCAATGCTGCTCACTGTGCCTGTACTGGAGTAGGAAGGATTGGGGAGGGTTCCACTGACAGATGTCTAAGGAAAATTGAGTTTCAACGTGTTTGCATCTATACTGGGCACTCCTAACCCATGTTGTATGGTGTTCTGCAACACATAAACACAAAGCTTAAATACAGGCAAAATTAAGACACTTTTAAGCTAATCTACCAATAGGAAAGCACACAAAGAACCTTCCTCCAGAAATCCCCAGCTCAGACAAGGCTGAATCTACACTCTTCTGCTGCAAGGATGCAGGGGAGCCCTTCTTAATGTAAGATGGCTGGTTTAGTGCTCATGTGTATCAACAGGCTAGATTCAGCAGACCTGAACTTAGTCTGTGCTATCTAGATATCAGAACAGTGCAAATCAAGTGCAGAGAAATGCAAAAAAAAAAAAAGAAAATAGAGCCCTTTTGTGTGTTTCCCAGCTCAGATAGACCAGGTAAACACCTGCTGTTACCAGATGAACAATCCCAGTCCTCCTAATGCAGAAGCACAGTAAAAGAGTGTTCAGAGTGAAATGCTACCGCAACCAAACTTAAATGGTATGAAGCGCTACCATAAACAAACAAAGATATAGATACAGCAATGTACTTTAAACAGCTTATAAAAGTGTGATTATTCACTAAAAGTACTTTGCTTTGAATGTATCCACAGTAGTCATCATCTTCATATATCCCCTTCAGAAAATGTAGGGAAATATGGAGAAGATAACCCCACTACAAGAAAACACAAATGGGTGATCTGGAATGAAGATTCCATCCTGGCTGGCTTATGTAGGCTTAAGGACATTTGCTTCATGGAGGCATTCAGACAGCCAATAACCCTGAAATCTGATATTACCAAAACCTCTGGTATTGCCTTTCAGGAGGTCACCACACCTTTCATTATGAACACATCCTTCTGGGTTATACCACCTGTCACATCATATGCCAGCACCCAGGCATGTGTGTCTGACACCTGTTTCATGTTACATCTAGAGATGACAAATTTCTTATTATCATATTTTAAGAGGATGACTTCTCAGCTGTGAGGCTTCCCTTCTGAGGTAGTGCCTTCTGCAGTACTGAGGACCTACATGTCTGACGATCAGCTGACCACCATTTTGAAGGCTTTGCCACTATCTGATAGCCAGATACAGAGCAATTTATTTTCTTAAATTCCATCCCTGGTTTCCTCCCAAGACTGGAAGAAAATAGCTTAGGATATATGACTTCTTCTTTCCAGTACCTGCAAGTCAGGTCAGACCAGCTGTCCACTTCAGTGTGTTGTCCTTTCTCAGAACAGAAAGAGGCATCTTTCTCCTGAGAGGCAGTCAAACTTCTCAGATTTGGAGTGGGAGAAGAAAATGACATTAATATCAGACATCCTCACTTCTAAGCTATGACGTGGATAATATAAACAACACCGTCTTCTGGTTCTCTGGCAGAGGATATTGCATTTGAGTAGACTTTGTCTTTAATGAGGGCCCACTACATGTGGGAAGCTAAGGAGAGGTCCCTGGTGCTCAGAAAAGATATACAGTCCTTTTGCGCCTGGATGCTCCAAAGCCTTTTTTTCCCCTCCAGTTTTGTGGCATCTGCAATTCCTTTCAATACAACATTACTGGAAGCAGACTTTTAACAACTAAAAAAATACACACACATCTAGGAAGCCTGATTGGACTTTGTTCAGGATCCTTTTAAATATTTCTAAGAATGGAAGAGTCCATTTGCAGATATAGCAGTGGGATCTACAGATGCTGCTAAGGGCTGAAATTTGTTTCCTAACCAAAATGGGCTTTTCATTGACCACGGGAGAACAATCTTAGACCTGTTTGGGAATAAGGTTTACATTTAAGCAGCATGCAATTACATGCAGTTAGATGATGTGAATACAATATTCATGGCTGCTGTTACTGTGTTAGTCACTGGAAAACATGCCAGGCTAAGGATGTAACTCCCACCAGAGGATGTGAGGCCACAGTTTATTATTGCACCACACGACAAGCAGTTTGAACTCCCTTCTCAAGACAGCTTTAAGGAACTGGAAGAAAAGGGTAAAACTATGGAGTCAGGGAAAACAAATATTCTATCCACCCATTCCAAGATATAACAGGAACTATTCACTCAAGTATTGTCCTTTCTGCTGACATCAGACCAAGGAAAAAGAAGACCTTTCAAAAGATGAGGTACAGGGTAAATAGAAATGGAAGCTTGGGGCCCTCAGGCCCAAGACCCATTCAGGTAGCAGTAGTGGTTATGCCTTATTTCTTCCCAATCTATATCTCACTGCTGCCCTTAAATTCCCCTGATCCTGATCAGGCCTTCCCAGGATCGATGGGCATTTGTCTTTCTTTGCTGAAAAAAAAAGGAATAATACTCACTCATGGGTCTTGTAGATTGTATCTCAGGAGTACAGGCTGCATTTTATAACTTTCCCATGTTTTTCCTGAATGCCATCTATACCAAAAGACCCATGATATCTGTTATCCTCTTTACTAGGCAGACTTTTGAAACAGACAGCAATACAGAAATTTCCACAGAGAGAAGAGGGCACATGACCTTGCTCAAAGCTGTTTTTAGTAGTAAAAACATAGCTATCAAATCTTAACAAGTTTCTGTGAGAGTTCCAAAGTTCAAGATGCTTACCTTACATTCTCTCATCCCCTCAGTTTTCCTCAGGACCTGAAGTTAACACTAGATCTGAAGGATGTCTATCTACAGGCATTCTCTTAGATTTAAAGCAGGGAGATCCCACTACCAGTTTACATCTCTGCCATTTTGCTTAGTTAGCGCACCGAGGAATTTCACAAAATGCCTGATCCCAGAAACAGTAAGTGTAAATCCAGGGGCATTTACACATACTCTTATCTGGACAAATGTCTAATGCAGACCTACTCTGAGGAGTCATTACAGGAGGCATTAACTTACACAATGAATTGTTTTCAGAAGTTAGGGATGTTCAACATTCTTTCTGCTTCAGTAACCTTTAGGCTCTATGGGTTCTACTCTGCCCAGGATATAACAACTGGCCAGCTTCCAAAAACACTGACTCCTTCCCATGCCTTCATTGTGACAGCTGATAGATAGCCCTGTGGAGAGAAATTAGCCATTGGAGTGAAGCTTTTTTCAGTACTTTCTTGCTGCCTTGTGAAGAAGCAGCTCAGAGGCTTCACCAGAACAGCAGCTGGGTTTAGGTTCAGTTCTGGAAGATAAGACCCCAGTGGGAAACCATTCCAAACAGATTTATTGCCCTTTAAGAAAATTGTGCTTTGTACATTAGTGCTTTACGCAGTATTTCCCCTTTAAGAAACCAAGTATTCTTGCAAATATCAAGGGCCAAATTGCAAAACAGTTGCTTTCAGTGTAAGTTTTCCCTAATTCTAAAAGACTTATCAGTGTGAGTGACTCACCTCAGTGTAAGCCCTGTCTATACAGACTGGGCTTACACTGGGGGCCTGATTACAAAAGACCTGCTTTCAGTGTAAGAGGTCACTTACACTGAGAGCAAGTCTTTTGGGATTGGGCCCCAAAGGTTTCCTGTCAGGGAAGCGCTATTTTTAGCACTAAATAATTTGGGGGAGAATTTTGCAAGAAAAATGTACCACTTGTGTAAACTTTAAATCCTTTTTTTCTCAATGTTTAGAGATGGAAAGTATTTTGAGTGGGCAGAGAACATTATGGGGTATTCAGTGCTTGTGTATCCATTCTGTCAACATACTTGCCATTTTGTTTCTCAGTCTACATTTCTTTGTAAAAGAGTTTGACAAGATTTTAGTGTGCTTCTTACAAAGTACTGTGATAGGACACCACCTTTATTTAAGTGCAATTGTAAGTGCTACTTTTGAACACTTTTTGACAACTTGTCTTCTGACTGATTTGTTCAAGCAACATGCACTGCATTTGAGACTTTCTTCTCACATCATCATTATCCCGCTCCTGCTCTTCTGTTTCTTGCTGTACCTAGAAAGAAATAAAAACTTATCAAACAGCCCTTGCTACCACCATGGGCTCAGTCAATCCCTCAGCTGACAGTGAGTGAATCTGCAGTGACCATTTGTCTTTCCTTAGACCACTCACTTACCTCTCCATCTTCCTCTGGTTTAGTCCTTTCAGCCACTATGTACCAGGGTCAGCCATGTCCTCTTTAGCTGTTCCAGTGTCTGATCAGGGCATGGCAGAACCATCTTCTGGCTCAGGGAGACAAACTGGGAGATGTCGCTGAAGATAACCAGGGAAAAAGACCTCTAGATGAGGCAGTATTACTTTCTCAGAGTCTTTCATCCAAACTTTTTCCTGCAAAGCAAAAAACAAAAAGTTAAATGATGTTCAACTGAAGACATAATGTCTTTTAGAAAATATGATATTCTTACTGTAGCCAGGCAATTATTATAGACTGTGAATCCTGATGCTCAGAAATCCATACCTGAGAATATTGATAGAAGAGAAATTCCTGAGGAAAATATGTCAGAGTCTTCTGATATCGACAGAGACAGGGCTGCTTCTCTTGCAGATTCCCAAGCATAATTTTTGGATTCAAAGGAAAGTTGGTCCTTACAACTCATTTGGATGAATTTTTCTTTTCTCAGACAATAGCCAGGAATGATGAATAAGATATTTTTTATGGGAACAGGTTAACATTCTCCTGAAATGAAAAGATGTTATGATATGTTACAAGTAGGTATATCTCATCCCACTCCCATACCTTCAATAGTGCCAGCTTTGAAGGATATATTTAACACTGCCTGTAGCAATCCTAACTTTCAGCCTTCAGTTCCCAAAAAAGGCAGACAGACTTTACAAAGTTTGACAAACTAAGAAACATTTGATCTAGTGTTGTCTTTTTTCATCCAAGTCAACCTTTGCGTATTGGATATTATCAGATCCAACCTCAATGCATTTAGAAGCTGTGGATTCAGGTCTCTGACTCCTCTTCTACCCATAATCCTTCTCTTTCAACAAATACCTCAGATTTAATTTGCCGGCTGATCAAGAAGGTCATATTTATGAGGGTTCTGATTTTTTTTCAAAGATTAGGTAAGTATTTTTTCTTGTTGGTTCCCTTTCTTGGGCAGTTATCTTTAACCTTTCCTCCCCTATTTAGAACATTAAAAAATATATCGGTAATTAAGTACTCGTCTAGCTGCTCTTACAGCCATTTTAAGCCTAGACAATTTTATATATTTATATATACAATCTTCTGTTTCCTCCCACATCCCAAAGCCATGCTGTAGGTGGATTGGACACTCTAAATTGGCCCTAGGAGTGAGTGTGTGCATGTGTGTGCTTTCTGCAGAAGGTTGGGCGCCGGGCTGGCAACTCAACACCGTAAAACTCCACTGCCAGTCATGAGCGGACAGGTGTTCCGCTGTGGTGACCCCTAACCTGGAAAAGCTGAAAGAAGAAGAAGAAGATATATACAATCTTCTGCAATTTCCTGTATAACTCTTCTTTCAATTGATAGTTGTTGCCCATTAGTGTAGATTACCCCCTAGTACTGTTATTATTATTGGTTGTTTTTTATATAGTGTTTTTTTTCTGTTCAAGTTCCCTTGCCATTTTTATGGCAAACAAGGATCAAGGATTTAAAAAGTATACAGCCTGCAGACATAAGTTTCCTCTGCAGCACCTGCACTCCCTCTGTGTTTATTGTCTCTGTGCAGCACACTTAGGTACAGACTGTGAAGCTTGCTCATCCTTTAGTTCTAGGGCCATTCAAGGTCATAGAGAGAAATTTGGTCTTAAAAGGGATTATTCCTCAATCAGGGGAGTCAACTTCCTCTGTCACTCCTTTATTTTCTCCTCCTAAGACCATGATGAAATCTAAAGAGAAAAAGAAGAAGAACTCTGAGAAGAGCTCAGAAAAATCAAAAAATGGTCTCTGGTCTCATCAGAACCCTCAGGTCCAGCACCAAAGTTACTTCATCAGTCAGATCTGACTCCATCTAGGATTCATTCACCTATGCCTCCTCCTCATTTTTCACTGCAGATGGTGAGTCCTTGGCTCCATTCTCCCTTCCTTCAAAAGAGGCACTCATTTAAACCACCATTAGTGCCTTCATCCTCCAGGTCTGTTCAGTCATCCAGGAGTCTTACTGAAGCAGACGGTGACAGGATGATGTGGAGATTCCTCCGGATGTAAATTCAACTAGGAATACTTCCAGTTCTGTCCACACAGGATGTTCAGAAAATGACTCCAACTACCCCTCCACTAACTTTTCCAATCCCAATCTACATTTAGATGCAATGCCTTTGAATCCAAGCTTCCCAGGAGCACCCACATTGGAGCTACCAGTCCTGTCGACTTCGACTTTTGTAGTGTCCCTTACTCTCTAGACTCCAATGCCTTCATATCAAGAAGAGTGTCAGAGATGAAGTGTCAGGGCTTAAAATACAGAGTCAGTACCAAACTTTTCTGAGTCATCTTTCTTTCTTGATGCTTCTGCACTAAAAAGCCTGGCTCTGATATCTGCTTCTTATCCAGGGTGAGTCAGGTCATGGAGACTCTTACTTCATTTTGTCATTGATGGGGTGGGAGTCTCTTTAGGTCTAATATCTTCCTTTTCATTTGAATCTTTTGAAAGGGTTCTTGCTAGGCCAAGAGAAAAGATGCTTTCCATAAGCTTGAGTCCATTTGAACTTCTACTGAATTTTGAATATCATGTCTGACTCCGCACTTCCTTGTTTACAGGAACAGCTTGCTTTAACCTAGGGGCTGCTCACCACGACTTCCCTGTCTGATTCTGACCCACCTCAGGAAGCCCAATCGAGGCATGGTCCTAGAAAACAGACATGTAAAAGAAACATTTAGTATCAGTCACTGAAAATACAGACTTGGATGACAGGGCTGGGTTCCCAAATTCCGTTGTGGAGAATGTCACCTTTGGTGACATGTTGGAATTGATGAAGCAGTGATCCATTGATATGCCTCCCTTGAAGAGTTTGTGTTCCTCGAGGCTTTTTGGAGCTGGATCTTCTACCTCGCCTGCTGATGCACTTACAGACCTGGTAGCTCAGCAGACTTGGAAGGATCCTGACATTGCAGGACAAATTCCTAAAAAGCTGGACAAAATTTTGGTAGCACCTGAAGATTGAACAAGGTTCCCCCAAGTAGATGCCCTGGTTTTGGTGGCAGCCATTAAAAACAGTTCTCTGAGGAGAGTACTATCTGTTCATCCACCTAATAGGAAATGTAGAGCGCCAGACAGATTTGGGAAACAGATGTATGCTTCAGATTCTTTCACACTTAAAGCACTGAACTACCTGGCCTACATAATGTATTTTCAGATGGAGCTGACAAAGGAGCTGACCAAGTCCCTCTCAGGTAATCTACCATAGGACATTCAAAAGATATTGAAGTCCCAGCTGGCTTCTCTACAGTCAATGTCTAACACATCCGTGGGTTTGCTTTCCATTGCAGCTGATGGTATGGATAGAGCAGCAGGCACTGGCATAGCCATCCATCCATTAGCATGCCTGAATGTGATTATGTGACTTTGCTGAAGGCTTTCAGTACATCCTTCCTTAATGCTTCCTTTCATGGCTGCAATTATTTGGGCCAAAACTTTAGGAAACTCTCGCCAGGAGTGAGCAGGATGGTAAAATCCTTTTTGCTTTTGGAATTTGCTTCTCCCCCTCTCAGATAACATATGGTTCAGAAAATCTCAAGGGTTCAACCTGGATGCTCCTGCAGACAGGCTCTCCTAAGGCAAAGAGGGAAAGAATCAACAGTTTTGCTGTCCCTTTTCCAAGAAATCATTTCAGCAGTCCTGAAGGATTGCCTGACTACTGCACTCTGGAGGCAGTTGGGGGACATTTATCTCTGCAACCTCAAGCCTGGTAGGCCATCACAGCAGACACATGGGTGCTATGGATAATCACCAGAGGCTACATAATATCCTTTGCTTCCCTTCCTTTAAAGAAGAGAAGAATTCCCATAGTAATACCACATCAGTTGGAATCCACAACAGCAGAAGTCTTAAAGCTGTTAGAAAAAAGAGACACCCAGCAGTTTCCACCCAGACTGGTTACAATCATGAGTCTATTCCAAGTTCTTTTTAGTTCCAAAAAGACAGGGGACCTAAGGCCAAGTTTAGACCTCTGTCATCTAAATCAATTTGTAAAGCAGACAAAGTTCTGGATGGTCACAATTCAGCCCATTCTACCTCTGTTGAGGAAGGATGATTGGATGTGCTTGACAGATCTCTAAGATGTCTACAAATATATTAAGATCTCAGATTAATCAAGAGGATTTCTCAGTTTCCAGCTGGTGGGAGCAAATCATTTCCAGTTCAGTTTGCTGCCCTTTGATCTCACTGCAGCCCCCCCCCCCCCCCCGGGCATTCACCAAGTGCATGGCAGTGGTTGCAGCTCATCTCAGGCTGCTAGGATTCAGGGTGTTCACATGACAATTGACTCCTCACTGCACCAACCATGGATCTTCTATTCCAGCAAAGAGATTTCTTGCTCTAGTTTCTCCAAAATATGGGGATCAAGGTCAATCACTCCAAAATCGATACCCACACAGAGAGCTCATTGGATGGGATGCTACTTGAACAAGCGCAACCAGACAGCTACTATATCAGACTCTAGGACAGTTTATATATGGCAGACAGCCTTGCAAGTTGTTTAGCACCCTCTTTATCCTTTGTTTGCTAGATCTAATAGCTTCCACTATAACCCTAGTTCCCCTTGCAAGGTACTACATGAGAGTTTTTCAATGGAAACTTTCAATTCAGTGGTCCCAGTTCTTTCATCCACTTCATGCACGGATTCTTCTAATGACCATATGTAAGTCCCACATCATGTGGTGGTTGACCTCCACAGCTCTTCTAAAAGGTGAGCTATGGAGGTCAACTACTGCTCTCCTAGAGGTCGGCAGCTCTCCTAAAAGGCTGACCCTTTTCTCCATATCACCTCCCATGGCCATAGTAACTACAAGTGCTTTCCTACTGATGTGGGGGGGGGGCATTTTGAAGGAAAGATGGTTTAAGGTTTGAGGCTACTCTCCACATTAGTGTCCTGGAGATTAGAGCAGTCCTCCTAGTATTTCAGGCCTTCTAGGACTCTCTCCCCAGTGGTGTGATCTCCAACCAGAAGGACAACATGTAAGTAATCTAGTATATCAACAAACAGGGTGGAACCAGTCATGTCCTCTATACAGATGTCTTTCCCATCACTTTTGGGATAGTAATGCATATTCTGAGTGCCAGTGTGTTAGTGGACAAGTTGAGCAGATCCATCCTACTGCCTCACAAGTGGTCACTCAATCAAGCAATGGTGAATCAGATATTCACCTACTGGGCTAGCCTTGCTGTGATCTTTTTACTTCATACCTGAACTACAAATGCAGCAGTTAGTTTGCACTAATCCCTACACAGGAACAATCACAGAGGCATGATTTTGTCCACAGTTGGCCTCCAGGTTTTCTATATGCCTTTCTCCTCTTCCTCTGATAACCATGATTATTCAGAAAGCAATAAGGTGCAAAGTCAAGGTAATCCTCATTGCCCCTTCCTAGCCTTGTCAGGTGTGGTCCCCCTTCCTCTGGCCTCATCTACTACATCCTCCCTGGACACTGGAAAACCTTCTGGATCTTCAGTCTCGCCCATCCAGGCAGATTCACTCCAAATCTAGAGACACTAAAGCTAACCATATGATTCTTCCAACTTTAATGGGGCAGAGATGCCAGGCTTTCCAATAAAATGGTTCATATTTTGTTAGCCTCTCAAAAATCAAGCACTAGGAACGTTTACCTCAGCAAATGGAACATATTCTCTATATGGGCAGCAGCTAAAGGCATAAATCCCTTTTCAGCTCCACTTCCTTCTATCCTAGATTTTTCATTGATCTCTATCAGAAATGTTCCACTTTTTCATATATCCAAGTGCGACTAGCTGCCATTTCTGTTTTCCATGTTGGACACAGTCAAATGGTTGTGGCCTCTCTAAAATTTTCAAAGGAATTTCTTTTGAACAGGCAGCTTCAGCAGACTTAAAGCACCTTTCTTGAAAGATTATTTTTCTTGTGGCCATCACTTGAGCTAAAAGAATTTCAGAAATACAAGAACTCTCTTGTAAATCCCCTTACTTGGTTTTCCATAAGGATAGAGTTTCTTTGAGAATGAATACTACTTTCATTCCACCATGAACATCAATCGAACTACTAATTAACCAGTAATATTTCTACAGTTTTCTAATAAAGAGGAATATACTCTACACATTAGATGACCAAAGATGGCTTAGATTTTATCTCCATAGGACTAAGGATTTTCAGAAAGTCTGATCAGTTATTTGTAGCCTTTCCTAAAGCAAAGCTAGGATATAATGTTTCAAAAGTCACACTATCCAGATGGCTGTCTGACTGCATAGAATGTGTGTAAGAAAAATTGGGACTCTCTTTATCTAACAAACAAGCGTTTATTCAACAAGGCTGTGGCTGCTTCTCCTGCTTTTATGCACAGAGTTCCTATAGATGACATCTGCCCTACAGCAACTTGGGCTACAGTCCATATATTCATAAACTTGACTCAAGGTCTCGTACATCTTTCACTTCCTCTATTCTCAGGAATATCCTTTCTTGATACCTGCCAGTGTTGTGGCAGTTAGGGAATCTGTTCCAAAGATTAAATCGGATGAAAAATAAGCAACATTGGATACAAAGGTTATCCATGTTTTTTTTTCATCCAGTTCATCCCTTCCTCCTTCTTCTTCCAAATTTTTTTTCCTGGTGCTCTTCTTTGATCAAATGGATCTAAACAGGAACCTTTCATCTCACAACCTCAATTAGTTGTTCTTTCTACTGGTTATTTTTTGGTATAGGATTCCCTTATTATAGTCTATAAGGTGATAAGACCTTGTTAGCTGATAACTAGGCAAACTCGATCTGAGTATTTCATAGAAGAGAGCGATTATGGGTAGGGGAAGAGCCAGATCCCTGGATTCACAGCTTCTAAAGGAAACAATGTTGAATCCAATCAGATCCAATAACCCAAAGGTTGAACTGGAAGATAAGACAACACGGCTCTATCATTACAGTAAGTACATAACTTTCATTTCTCTCACCATAGGTCTGACCCTGCAGCTATTTATTAATCATTGCCTTTAGGTTTCCTCCTATCCAGCCCCTGTGGACAAAGAAGGAAACGTGTTGGACAGATTTTGTAAGATAATATTTTCATCTTCCACTTTGGCATACATAATTAACTATCAAAAACACATGTGGAAGTTTACTCTGTTTTTTGGAGACAATTTGAGGGAATTACCTGCTAGTTAATTCCGATCTGAATTCCATTATTTCTAATCTTTTTCAAGTGTCAAAACATGCCTTCAACAGTATGTATGATTGTGCAGATACCATGCCGAAAGCTCAGATACATAATCAGAAGTTTTTCAGTTTTTTTTCCATTCATTATCAGCCCTCTCCTTTGCCTTTTGGTCTTTTTTCAGCTCCACTCTTTACCAAGTATCTAGCTGCTGTGGTAGCCATCTTCAGATTTCAGGTAATTCAAATTTACCCTTGTTTGGATGCCCCTCTAATTCAAGATTGCTCTCAGCAACTCCTGCTGAAAAATCTACACTTCCCTATGTTTCTTCTGCATAGTATGAGGTTCAACCTCAGTCTCAAAAAGTCTGTATTGACTCCCTCTCAGGACCAGGTGTTTTTAGGTTGCAATATTCAGACCATCACAATATTGGTTTGTCTGCCACCTCCCAAGGTCCTCTGTTTGACTGCTTGTTTCCAGTATCTTCTTCCTGTTGCAGTTCTTCCTGCAAGGGAATTTCTCCAAGCCCTGGGATACATGGCATCCACCATTCCAATGTTCCTTTTGCCAAACTCCACATAAGGACATTTTGATATTATCTCAAGACTGTTTATCTCCAGCACTGCCACCCTCTGGAGTATCTGGTTCCTCTCTTAACTTGTCTCAAGCTCGAGTTCCACTTGTGGATTCATCAGATTTCCCTGAATCCAGGTCTGCCTTTTCAGGTTCCTCTCCTTACACAGCAGCTGCACACAGATGCTTCTGATCATGGCTGGGCACCTCCTCCAACAACCTAAAAATCCAGGGTCTTTGGTCCCATCAACAACTGGCAAACCATATCAACATC
The DNA here is from genome assembly GCF_019279795.1 of Protopterus annectens. Classification (NCBI taxonomy): domain Eukaryota; kingdom Metazoa; phylum Chordata; order Ceratodontiformes; family Protopteridae; genus Protopterus; species Protopterus annectens. Next base: position 829,941,750 of record NC_056731.1, read on the forward strand.
AAGGAGATGAAGACTCTACTTCTAGCTTTCCAGGATTTTAACTCCCTTTGGGTTGCAGGCCTTCTAAAGGTTTTTACATACAATACCACAGTCATGTGGTACATCAACAAACAAGGGGGCACAAAATCTTACCTTCTTTGCAGGCTGGCTCTTTAGTTTTGGGATTTTGCAGTCTGACATTTCTTGGTTCATCAGACGGTTTACAACCCTTCAGAGCACAGTCTGGTGTTAGACTCTTTCAGCAAGTCCAGGACAAATCCACACGAATGGATGTTTCAAAGGGCAGTGTTTCTAAACATTGTACATTAGTGGGATACTCCTCAGGTAGCTGTTTTTGCCTCCACCCTGAGCAACATCCCTAATACTGTCCCAGAGTGCCAAGTTCTCTGGCTCAAAAAGTGGATGCCATGACTTTTTCCTGGAAGGGGATGCTTCTGTATGCCTATTCTCATTCTGTCTCTCATACATGAGGTCCCGCAAAAGATCATGTGAGACACACCCAAAATCTTGCTAGTGACTCTCTTTTGACCCAGACAACACTTAATTCCCCTTCTATTTATTTCACCTGGCCAGGGGTAGTGATCACAAGTTACCTCATAAGATGGTTCATTTCACACAAAACATGGGATCTCTCATTCCCCTCACTTGCCCACCCTTCAACTGACACTTTGTGTGATAGAGTTTTGGTTCCTTTCAGGCACCGATTTTCTGAGGACATAATTTGGTTTTACAGGATGCTAGAAAACCTTTTTGGTTCCTTTCAGGCACCAATTTTCTAAGGACATGATTTGGCTTTGCAGAACACTAGAAAACCTATTACTAAAAAATCCTATGTGACTAAATGGAACAGACTTTCTATACGGAGTCTTAACATACCTCTCAACTGTCCAGATTTTTGCTGAATGTCCAGATTTTTGTCGGTTCCTCATAAAAGTTGTCATTTTCTGGCAAATCACCAGGAATAGAAGTCACTGAATAATGATATGCATTTGAGTTTCAGACATTATATCATTATTTTAGCAACTTTCTAAGTTTATAAGAGCAATATTTAAAACATATCTCTACTGTTGGGCCTTTGTCCCCCCATTATTCTAGGCGTTGTCCAGATTTCTTGTGCTAAGAGGTTGAAGGGTATGAATCTTAAGCATGACCTGGACACTTTTTCCATGGAGGTCCCTATGGTCCTTTCTTATTTATGTGAGTTGCTCAATTCTGGTCTGGCTTACTCATCTGTTGAACAGCCATTTCTGCCTGTCTGCCTCTGAATCTACCTTTGGATTCTACTGTTGAAGTCAAATAATTTTTAGAAGGTGTCCTTCATATCAGGCTTCCAATAAAACATATTCCTCCTTCCTGGGATCTTAATTTTGTTCTTGAAAATTTTACATAGTCCCCTTTTCAGCCTGCTTTTACTTCTTCCCCCCAACATTGTACTTGGTAGACTGTATTCTTAGTGGATATTACTTCTGCCAAGAGGGTTCTCTGAACTTCAAGCACTCATGGCAGTTCCTTTTTTTTCCACAATGACATGTTGTGTCTTTGTATCAGTCCTTCTTTTATGCCCAAGATAGTTAATGATTTGTCCTTGAATCAGTCCATTCATCTTCCTTTTTTTTCTCTTCTCCACAGACTTCTATTGAGAGGGCTCTTCACACCTTGGATTTACATACACAGCTCAGATATTACTTGGACAAGGTGAAACAGGAAATTTGAACAACTTTTTATTTCCTTACATGCCAGGAAATTGGGTTTGGTGGTGTCTAATCAAACCACCTGCTACTAGATTTCTAATGCCATTTCTTTTTGTTATTCTTTTCATGGCAAGCAGCTTTCCTCTTCTATTCATGCTCATTCTACCAGGGCAGTGGCCTCTTCTGGTGCTTTTTTCAAGGGCCTGGATACTAGATCCATCCTGGAAGCTGCTACAAGGTCTTCTGTTCACACTTTTACTAAACATTATACGTTGGATGGCATTTCCAGGGTGAGGGCAGAATTCACTAGGGCCATCCTTCATGGGTTTGTGGACAGCCCTTCTTGCCTTACTCCTCCAATACTTTCTGGTAGCTGTTGTACTCTCCCAAAAGTAAAGAATACAATAGTGATAAGGAAGGACATAGTGCAGTTGTGTAAGATCTTACCATAACAATAGATGTCCTACTTCTCACTGCTGTAGTACTATGTCCCTACTTCCTGCCCCCTTACTTTCTGTTGCCCTCCTTCTGGCTGAGGGGTCTTTCTTCCATCCTTATCTTATTTTTCCTCCCTGCCTGGCTGTACATGTTATTTCTTCTTCAGGGTTGCTGTAGTTCTTCTAGGGAACTTCAGATGTCCTTCTACATCACTTGTCACATCTTACAATGAGCCTGTGATTAAACTGTAGTTTGGACATAGTTTCATAGGTAATCATTAAGCTAGATGCCGTTGTGGGTCATTTTAAGCTTAGACATTTTTCCCAAATGTGATAATCAAACCCTGTACCTTGTGTTTGTGAGGTAAACACATTAATCATTATGCCAGCTACCTGTTACTGGCCTTGGTTGCTCAAGCTTGTTATGTTATCTCTGCCCTCCCTGATTCTGATGGCAAATCCTCTGCCTTATCTTTTTTAGGTTTTGCTTCTCAAGTGGCTCACTACTCTATTAAGTGCAGCTATGATGCTGCTGATGCCTCTTCTAGGGCTGTGGCTTTTGGGTCTGTCATGGTGCATTATTCTTGGCTTTATCTCCAGTCCCATCCTGAGGACATTAAGGCCAAGTTGTTGGATACTCCTCTGGATAATACTCATCTTTTTGGGACTGCTGCTGCTGACTTGTTTAAGCCTCTTCAAAAGAAAGACAAAGCCTTGAAAAATCTTAAACATATTTTTGTCTCTCCTGCCCCTAAGTTCAAGAGGAGTTATCTCTCGTCTCCCTAAGTTTCAGAGAAATTATCCTTTTAGATCTGCTTTTGTTCATAGGCAACCACACCAGGCCTATAATGCCAGGAAGGGTGGGATACAGGCCCCCTCTGCTAAGGCTTCTCAGATTTCTGTGGCCCAGAAGCCTCCCTTATCTGATAAGCCTGTTTCTCTTTGACAATTCAATCCCCCCTTTGTCCCTTCAGCTCTCCCTTTGTCTTCCAAATTGGCATCTCATCCCTTCAGATTCTTGGGTTCTTTCTATCATCTGTCAGGGTTACTTCATGGTATGGAAATCTCTCCCTCCTTTTTCTGGGATTCCTCAACCTCCTCTAGGACAACCTCCTCATTTCTTGGAGGTTCCAGGGTTCCTGTTGAATCAAGGGAACATACGACCTGTTCCCTCCTTCCCAAGTGGGAGAGGGTTTTTATTCCAGGATGTTCGTAGTTCCTTGAAAGGAAGGCACTTAGAGACCTATTTTTGGATTTCTCTTAGCTCTTTTTGGATGCTTACTCTTCAAACTCTGTTTCCTCTTTTATTACCCCAGGCTTTTCTGGTATCCTTGGATCTGAAAGATGCTTACCTTCATATCCCTAGTCACCCTTTCTATGGGAAGTTTTTACATTTCTCTGTGTCTTCCTCTCATTTTCAGTTTTCTGCTTTGGCCTCCTTACTGCCCTAAGAGTATTCACAAAATGCCTAGCTCCTGTAATTGCCTTCTGAAGGCTCCAAGGCATTCAGATTTTTCATTATCTAGATGACCTGTTGCTTCAGCACTTTCTCCCAGTTGACTGCTGCAGGATCTGCAGATCACCATCTCTCTTCTTCAAAGTCTGGGATTTACTGTCAACTTCCAAAACTCCACCTTGGCTCCCTCTCAGGATCATGTGTATCTGGGTTACATGATTCAGACGGTGTCACTGTTGACCTTCCGCCTCCAAAGCTATTGTCATTGACAGTCTTTTTTTCAGTCTCTTCTTCCCCTGACTGCTATGCCAGCCAGTAAGTTTCTTCAGGCCCTGGGATTCATGGCCTCTATTCCGATCCTTTCTGCCAGTTTAAAAGTTGTTTAAAGTAGTTAACATTTTTCTTTGGAGAAATTGTGTTTATTTTACTTATGGGGGTTGGCAAAGTGTATTAATTTTTTACTGTGTTTTTTGGGGGGAAAAAGTGACTCTCAACAACTTTAATTTTTTTACCAGCTTATTTTGCCTGCTTTCCATGGAAGAATGTCACCATTTTCTACTTGACAATGGAACAAACTACCAGTCCCATGGTTGATTCATTTTTCAGCCACAAAATGAATAATTTAACAGCCTTTACCACTACAGCAGGCTAGAGATTTGCCTCATCCACAGGTGAATAACTCTACCGTGGCCAAAGCTGGTACTTCAGACCACTCACCTTTTACCCCAGATCACTCTAGTGTAGCACCTACAGTCAGTATGCACTGGGAATTAGCCACATACCCCATACCTCTCAACCCCTAAGAGCAAGAAATCTGGACAAAGCCATAAAGAAAAGTGGGACAAAGGCCCAAAAATAGGGACAATTTTTAAATATTGCTCTTACAAACTTAGAAAGTTGAAAGAATAACACATTTTGCATTAGCATGAATTTTCTGAAGGATATGAAGTCTAAAACTCGTGTCTGTTATTATTTTCGAACTTCAGTCTCTAATGATTTACCACTAATTTTCCAGAAAACCACAATTTTATGAAAAGCAGATCAAAAATATGAGGCCAAAATCTGGACATTCTGTGAAAATCTGTACAGGTGAGAGGTATGATGTACCCTGTTACTGTTGGGGTCTCCTTAGTGGAGAAAGGGAGACTCACTCTTGTTGATCCTGGGAGTAGGAAAATCTTCCCTGTTTGACAGACTATTGTGCCTATCCTTGAGGAAGCTGCTCTGTTGGCCTCATTTTTCCTGTCAAAAAGAAACAGAAAACTAAACACGTCTACTTTTACGCAAATTTCTCTAGATAGGAGTGTTTTACTAGATCTGGCTCAGGGCCTAATTCAGGCTATTGATCTTTCTTGTGAAGTGGTTCTGGTAAAAGAAAGAAGGATGCCTCTTTTCCTGAAGAGATTCAAGATTCTGAATCTGGACAGGAAGATGAAAGGACAGATAAAGGGTTTTCTAATCAGATTTCTGATTCAGACTCAAAGGAGAGCACAGTGTCCAAACCTTCCTGTCGGAGTTTTTCTTTCTCTGAGACTATTTCCATAATGTGTCAGTGTTTTCAGTGGGAGAACACTGAGGTTTCTCAGTCCCTCCGAAAATACTATGATCTGTTGCAGACGGAATTTCCAGAAACTTCACCCATTCTTCCAGTGCTGTCAGGTCTGGAGGATGTGTCACTGCCTGCAATTTTCCTGACAGCCAGCCTGCTGCTCCTAAAAAGGGAGACAGATTATACAAAGTTTCTCGGTTTTAGTTTTTATACACTCATCTCAAACCTTGCCCAAAAGCTGTAGCTTTAGTTAATCCTACACTGGTAAATATTTAGTTAATTCCAATCCTAGACTTTCTGACAAGGATGGGAAAATAATTGATAAGTATGGAGGAAAATGTATGCTTCTGCAACTTTGATTTTCAAACTTTTTATGCTTCTGCAACTTTGATTTTCAAAATTTTGAATTATCTGGCTCGTATATTAAAGTACTTTCTGATTAATCATGAAACTATGAGGAATGTTTTGTCTAAACTTTCATCTTGTAAGGAAAAATCTGCTTTAAATGGTTTCATTTATTACATTTCACAGGTTACAACTCATTGTTTAAAGTGTGTGTACATCTCTGTTGATACTTCTTCCAGGACTGTGACCACTGGTACTTTGAAGAGGTTTGCCTGGCTGCATTCTTAGAACCTCCCAGATGATGTAAAAAAAGAGATTTTAAATTCTTCTTTGGATATTTAGTTTTCTGTCCATCTGCTGTACAGGTTATCAAAATGTGTGATGAAAGGGGTAAGCTGATATAGGGAATCTCTTAAGATTTTTAGCCCTCCTTTTGCAAACTTTCTAAGGGATTTTCTAACCCCTTGTCCAATTTTGGCAAGAAACAAGATAACAGTCTCAGCAGAAATCAGATAAACAAACATTTAAGAAGAAATGGCAAGATGGTTCCAAAAAGAATACAGGAATGCTCCAACACAAAAGACGGTCCAAAAAATCAGAATGACTGTTTAAGGAACCTTGTCTACTATACCAATATTATTCACAAAATGTCCACCACCAGTTATAGTACATTGTAGGCTGTAGGTAACCACATTTTTACATAGTTAGATGACGCTTATCTTTTCAAAGTCTTTTTCAAACTGTTTAGGAATCTCCCACTTGGGTGACAGAGCTCTTACAAAAGCTGGGAGTCCAAGAGAACATTCAAGTCTTTTTCGACTCTGTCACAAAGTTTTGTGTTCCTGGGGTGTCACATAGACACCTCAGTTCAAAGAGCTTTTCTTCCACAAGAAAAATAGATCTATACCTAGATTTATTTCTAGATTTTTCCACTCTGATCACTGCAAGGGAATACCTTAGGATTTTGGGTCTCATGGCATCTATGATTCTCGTGATACCCCTATCAAAATGCCACATGAGGAAGATACTGTGGTATCTGACTTTTCTTTATTCCCAACACCAACACCCATTATCTTTTTAAATCCCAGTTCTGGGGTTTGTCAGAAGAAAAATCACTTGGTGAAGGCAGCAAATTTCCTAAATCCAGGTCTCCCCTTCTCTCTCCCTGTTCCAAAGCGGTTAGTCACCACAGATGATTCTCACTTTGCTTGGGAAGCAGTTTCAGGAGGAATAAAAGTGCAAAGTGACTGAGACAAGAACAGATGCAAGTACATACATATGAAGGAGATGCTTGCTCTGATCAAGGCATTCAACTCTTTGAATTATCTTTGTTACCCTGGACCTCTTCAAGTTGTTACAGACAATACTGCAGTCATGTAGTACAACAGCAAGCAAGGAGGAACCAGAACTTACCCTCTTTGCAGGCTAGTCATATTAGCTTGGTATATAGCTTCAAAGCACAATCTCACTCTTCAAGCATCTTAAACTCCACCATTGCAAAATTGTAAGGCAGAGAAGCTGAGCAGGACAAAGGCAGAACCTCAGGAGTGGAAACTAGAGCAGGGAGTCTTCCAAGATTTGATCCATCTGTGGGGAGTTCCTCAAGTATGCCTCTTTATCTCCCCTCTAAACAATCAGCTGGCAAAATTCTGCTCCAGAACTCCATGCAAGAAGGCCTGGCAGAGATGCCTTTTCCTATCTTTAAACAGGAATGTTCCTGTATGCTTTTCCACCCTTTTCACTAATACCCAAGGTACTTCTGAAGATTCAGAAAGAATCCCTTAAGAATATTGTGGTGACTCCCTTCTGGCCCACACAACAGTGATTATCTCTTCTTTTGGAAATGGCCAGGGGCAGTTACAAGCGTTCTTACAGAATGGATCCAATCACAAAAGAAGAGTTGTGCTTGATATATCCCAACCCCCCCTCAACTTCATCTGACTGCCTGGATAGTAAGGCCTTAACCCATTCAAGACTAAAGTGCCTTTTTGTATTCTTCCATTTAACACCCATAGCTCCTTGTCACATTCAGGCATTTTTTGGGTCTGTCTTCCAAATGAGTCACAAATTAATAACAGGTAGTATTAGAAAGTGGTGCTGCGGTAGCGTTGTCACCTCACATTAAGACGCTGACCAATTCGACTCTCAGCTAGAGCATCTTCTGCGTGGAGACATGTGTGAATGGGTGTACCTTCGTTGAAGGTTGTGCATTAGGGCTGGCAACTCAGCAGGTAAAAATCAACTGCCAATCATTAGCGGACTGGAGTTCTGCTGTGGCGACCCCTAACCAGGAAAAGCCGAAAGACTCAGCAACAAGTATTAGAAAGTGTAAGATGTAATTAACAAAATTATACTAAGACTGGCAATCTTGGATGTTCTGCCATGGAGAAATTAATGACTAATTTCCCCTTATATTCATATTTGCAATCATATTTTCATAGCCAGGAGACCTACATGTTATTGAGGGGCATAATGTATTGGAGAAAGAAAAGTACATTTGTCAATGTGCAATTACAGTACACTACACTGGAGGTATTAGTAGCTATTTGCAAGTTATTATTAAAATATTAAATATTTTCATATGTACTTAATATTTCTAAAACTGAGTGATTTACAAATTATTGCATAGCATCAGATGAAACCTTTAATGATGTTGAAGAAAACTGTTATTGATATTTGCACTCCAAATTGCACATCTTCAGAAATATTCAGAGTTATTTATACTGTTAATTATACAAATAAACACAATTCTTCATATTTCTGTAAATATCTTAGTAAGCATGCACATAGAAAGGAAATTTTTGCTGCCATGTGAAAGCTTATGTCTGTCTAACAATAGTAAGTTGACAAAATACATCTCGGTTGTACTGCTTCCAAGATGTGACATTCTGTTTGCAAAACATTAGATAAAAATATCATTCTTGTTTTATATTCATATTCATGTAATGACTGTGACTGAAATGAATGTTATCAATGCAAAGATGGCTTTTTACTGATTATATTGCTATTTGTACCATTTTAATATATTTTATTGCTCACAAAATATTTGCATTTCTTTGTGTTATGTTTTTAAGTTGATTTTCCATAAAAAGCTTTCCAAAACCACTGACTTAAACTAAATGCAAAAAATGCATTATCATCCCTTTCAGCAAAGGGGAAGTCACTGCAAATTACAATATTAACAGTACCCCCCTTAGCTCAAACGCTGTGGTGAGAGATTTGGGAACACAGGTTGATAGCAACTTTAGCTTTGATCACCATGTGTCCACAGTGGTAAGGAAGACCTTCTATGTTGCAGATCTCATAAGTAAGGGCATCGCATCTAGAGCTAAGGATGTTATAACTCCCTTGTACTCATGGTTGCCAGATTTCTGAAAGGACAGATAGCCCCCCCCCCAAAAAAGGTCTTTCATGTGGAACTGCCTGGTATCTCGCAACGAACAGAAGTGACTCTGCTTTGTGATTTTTGATTGGCTCGTATGCCAGTATAGAAGCCAATTAATAATTGCAAAGCAGAACCACTTCTGTTCAATGTGGAACGGACCATTGTTTTGCACTGAATAGAAGGGGCTCCCCTTTACGATTTTTGATTGGCTTGTATACCAGCATATGAGCCAATCAAAAATCACAAAGCGGAGCCTCTTCTGTTCAATTCAGAACTGCCCGAAGATTTGCATTGAACAGAAGTAACTCCACTTTATGATTTTTCATTAACTCATATGCTGGTATACGAGCCAATGAAAAATCACAAAGTGGAGCCTCTTCTGTTCAATGTGGAACATCGCGCTGTTTTGCATTGAACACCTGGATTTTAAGAAGTAGTGCTGGACTCGGGATTGGGCTGCTGAACCTGGGACAGTCACACTTAAATAGGGACATCTGGCAACCCTGCTTGCACTCATCCCTCATCAGACCACTAATAGAGTACAATGCTCCGAAATTTGTCAATAAGTAAATTCAGGGCCTTCAACACGTGACCTACATGGACAGACTGAAGGCCCTATCACTGTAGTCTGTGTTTTATAGGCTGCTAAAAGGCGATTTGTACCTGGCTTATAGAGCAGTCTTTGACCCTGCCCTAATGGAAATGCTGCACGTCCACAAGTCAAATGGGACAAGATTCACTTGCTCTAGGGATCATAACCTAGCCTGCGACATTAACAGGACATGCTGGAGAGACAGATATGTCTCCCAGAGATTGCCACTCCTCTGGAACAAACTCACAATTCACATAAAACAGAGCTCGTCAATGACCCTATTTAAGTATAACTTAGACAACTGGATGAAAGACTAGAAATTCACCCCAGAGGTGTCATCTATATCACAGTTGGATAAGAGCAGTCAATGCTGATCATAGATTCTCACTGCAAATATACACCACACAACTTGATCAATAAGGGAACAAGGGTATAACATGGCTAGGCTTATGAAGGCCCTAGGGCCAATAGCTTAGTAACCTCCTATGAACGTATGAACCTATGGAATTTAACAATGTGTGCAGTGTAGTAGATACGTGACGTTCCACATCACATAAGTGATGAGTTAGTTTCCTTTAGCTACCTGTTTATTGAGGATATGCAGCAGGTACTAATGGAGGCAAGAAAGCCTACTACTACAAAATTATATATTAGCAAAGGGTCTATATTACAATGTCGAACTCACAGAAGTTCGAACGTTGTAATATCGAACCCAAATGTCCGAAATACGAAAATAGCGAAGCCACAGCACACTGATTTTTTTTCCCAGGGAAAAAAAATCAGTGGGCCATTTTTGGGGCTTTGCTATTTCCTTCACTGTGGTGTGATTACTGAGTTGGTATATTTAAGTAGGGGGGTGTGGGGGGCAAAGCCCCCCACTTTAGTTTAAGTTTAAAGTGTAAGTTATATTTATTTTTTGTCACGGAACAGTGATTTTTTCCCTGGGAAAAAAATTGCTGTTCTGTGTTTTTGTTATTATTGGGTTTCGAACTGTACGGTTCAATATTACAACGTTCGAACTCCTGTGAGTTCAACATTGTAATATAGACCCATTAGCAAATAGAACATGGTTGTTTCTAGTTGGTGCCAACAGCATAACCAGCACCAATTCAGGGCTAGTGTTTCTTTGGTTTTACAATATTTGTGTGCATTATTGTCCTTTGGCCTTTCTTACTCCATCGAGGTTCATTTATCATCCATTTCAATCTGTCTGCCCTGTTCTCTTCCTTCAATGCATTTGCATGTCAAAATGTTTTTGAAAGAGATTTTGCATAAGATACCATCAAGAAAACCAAAGTCTCTTTGTTGGAATCTTCATCTTGTGTTAGAGAAGCTAACATTTGCTCCATTTGAACCAGGTCATTTAACTGATTATTCTAATCACTGCTAAAAGAGTACCTATGTCACAAGCTTGCATCTAGAGGTAACCCTATCTTATTTTCAACAAAGGCAGGGTTTCTTTGAGAACTATTCCTTCTGTGTGTTCATCTTCATCCCCTTAGTTCTGTATATAGTTAGTTATTGGGATATAAAGTTGTTATTGTTTGTCTTTCGGAGGTTCAGGATGAATACAATTCTTTATTTTTGGGCAAGAAAGTCTTTAAAAAGCTTTCCTCTGACTGTTATTTTGATTTACAGGGCTGTTCTGACAGGAATCACAGTGAGGGTGTGGGAGGGAGCCAGAACCTTTGGAAATTGGCTGGTTGTTGTGCCCTGCGCAGGACATAACCCATAGAGCCTAAAGAGTACTACAGCAGTAAGGAAGTCAAACATCTACAGTTAATTGTAAGTGGAATTTACACAACTGTACATTAAACCTCGGCAAATCAGGTAGGGAACCTTTAATGACAGTGGGTCTCCTGAAGGCTCTGCTGGACTTTTAATTAAAAAAAAATGCTTCACACTGTAATGAAACAATCCAAAAAAATGTTGTGGTGCTGCCTTCCAAGAATCAAGAACTCAGAAGAGTGATTTATTTATTTTATTTGCAAAACAATTCCACTGGATACCAATTCGAATTGATTCTTGGAAGGGACAACCATAGTGCTTTTTTAGATTGCTCTATTGGACTTTCACAAACAAAAGATATTTCTCCCTTAAAGACAAAGCAGCTTTCCTGGAATAATTTCAAGATATACCCTAAAAGAGCACTGTATCTTTAACAGAATTCTTATATATATTTGGATACATGGCACTGAATATCCTTGTAGTTCCTCTGTGACTGCACATGAGAAAACTACAGTAGTACCTCAGGAATATTTGGTAAAAACACACTCAGTTGCTAGAGGAGACCATTACCTTGCTCACCTGCATAAGGCAAGAAATCTTATAGAGTCACCACATAGAGACCAGTCTGGGAGTTCCTTTTAGAAGTACTCCTGAAGCTCCAGTGTAATACACAGATACCTCAGATACATCCAGGGATATGAGAGTCCTGGGTATTGGAAGAAGTACCAAATATATAGAGATATCAGTATCCAAAGGATGATGTCAGCTATCCTCACATTCTAGGCATTTAAGCCAATCTGGAGGCAAGGGGCCTTACACCTCATAACAGATAACACTGCAACAATATGGTAAAACATATAGGATGACCCATTCCTACTCCTTACATAGGCTGGTTAAGCAAGCATAGAAGATTGCTTTTGAGTCTGACCTCCACAGCTTCATAGATTTCCCACCTAAGCAGAGTAACACCATACTCAAACAGGGCAGCTGCAGGCCCACATAAATATATGTCAGTTAGGGACACTTTCTTTCCCTTATTCACTGGTGATGTGTTCTGGAAATAGACCTGTTTTCTTCTTCAGGTAACCAGACAACAGACTGTTAATGAAACTCTGCTCAGGAGCACACTATAGAGAGGCTTAGGCAGTTGATGTCTTCCCTGTCAGATAAGCATTTGTGTTTCTGTACGCTTACTCTCAATTTTTTTCCCCAAGCTGATTCATAAAGCAAGGGAGAAGAAACCAAAAGTGCTTCTGATAGCCCCCTTTTGGATGAGACAGCATATTTTCCCCTGCTGATACACACAGCAGTGGAAAAATCTGGTAACTTTGCTTCAGTATGTGAACTTCTTGACAGAGCTAAAGAAATGATTGGTACATCCCTACCTGAAGACCTTCAGGCTGATGGTATATACAATTTCACACTGCTACACTTTGGGCTTCTATTTTAGGCATGCTAAAAATCATGTGGGAAGCTCGGAGGTCCAGTGCTGGGAAGCCTCGTGGGAATGAGACTGGTCTTGTACCAAACATCTAATGTGCAATGGCAATTGTGGGACATCTGCAAAGGGCATATGGATTACGTATAATGTGATTGTCTGCAGCTGAGGGCAACATATCCATGTGGTAATGTGTACAGTAACACATCATGTGGACAAAGCACTGAATATGGTCAGATAAACATTGGCACATATGCTGCAGTATGTGGTAGTTGCATATGTAACTACATGTAAGACACATTGGTGTGCAAATGACATGCATAGCACAGTACTGTACACCAGTAGCAAGTGTGCCATAAACATCGGTGCATCAGCATTTCATAAAAATATATTTTATATACTCATATGAATAACCATGTAAACACACAGACATCATAGCTATAAACATGTTACACAACTACACACATGTGCATGGGAAACATGGAATTATATGTACATAAAGAAAATGTCACATCATATGATGTTGAACAAACGTGCAACACAAACTGCATTACATTTTTTTTCCATTGGGATTAGATATTGTCATTGTCATTGTCATACACTTCTCATTCCTACAGTCGCAAAAGCACACAATATGCTGCCATGATGTGACATAGCAATGCATATTTTGTGTTACCCTTCAAATAGCAATGTATAGGCATACCACAGATGGTGTTCACAGCCTCGACATGTACATTTCTATTTGTTTGTACAGGAGTCTTTCTCATTCCATGAAGGAGAACTTCACCTGTGCAAATGAAATAGCAATGGATGCCCTGTGTGAGCATGGCAGCAATGTGCTGAGAAGGATAAATGATAAGGTGTGGTGACACCAAAAGCAGGATGATACTGCCAGAAGAGTCAATGTTGTGGGCAGAGGTAGCAGGACACCCAGGGAATGCTGTCATCAATGCAGTGACATGGTTCTTCATGCTGCTATACATTTGAGCCACTACAGATGACAGCATGATGACACACTACAGTTCCTACACTGACAGAGGTAGAGTTGTTTCATTCAGCACACTACTATCTCTATCAGAAATGGCATATACCAGATGGTGGCATTATGGATAGCCTACCTAGACACAGAGGTATGGCATTTATTGTACTGCATAACTTTTTAAAGTTTAGGTCATATGTAGCACATATTAACATAAGTTGCACATCATGTCTTCTACAGCCACACACTCAGGTAGGACACATTAAGCCTCAGCAGACAACATGCCAGGCAAGTATCCTCATATCTGTCATAGCAGTACTTCTGTATTTTCTGTGTTACATTTATGCTCACATATCCTATGTTACAGGGTATTCTCATGCTGCAAGTCCATAGACATGATAACCAGGCACTTGTTGTAGTACAGAGTGGTATATCTGGGATTTATTAAACTACCTAACTTTTTAAAGTTTAGGTCATATGTAACATAGATTTGCATAAGTTACATGTCACATCTTCCACAGCCAGACACTCCACTAGGACAGATCATATTATATCTCAGCAGATGACAACATGCCTGATAAGTGTTTCCCTATCTGTCATATCAGTATATCTGTATTTCCTGTGCTACATTTATCTTCACATGTCCTACGGTACATGCAATGAGTCCACAGACATGACAACCAGGTATGAGTTGCATAATGTTGCTGTAGAATAGAGTGGTATACCTGGAATTTATTAAGCTACCAAATGTTTTAATGTCTACATCACATGTAGCACACATTAACATAAGATGCACGTCATGTCTTCCACAGCCAAACACTCCAGTAGAACACATCATGTCTCAACAGATGACAACTCAGGTAAATATTCCTGTGTCATATCAGTATATCAGTATTTCCTGTGCAGCCTTCTGCTCACATGTACTACATAGGGCCTTTTCATACTGTCAGGCCATAGGCACAATGACCAGGTATGGTACAGGACTACATTTCTGTAAAGCAGTGTTGTACTTGCGCTTCACAGTATTTTAACATATAGCTTCTCTGCACATGTGTAATGTGTACTTGTATTTATGGATATGTTTACAGCTTGGCCACCCCCTACTTCCACCCTGGATTCTTCTACTGATCCTGATATGGAATGTTATGTGGCACAGACAGGCAACACAGCTGATGACACACAAATCACTATACTTGGTTTACTTTGGCCAGACCCTATGATGACAGTCCTTATCCCAAGATATTTCTTCCAACAGGGAGGACAGTGAATCTGGTGAGTCTGTTGGTAGTGGAGTGTCAACTACTTGCCATGGAATGTTTTTCCTGTAGGTACTGTCACTAGTAGACTTCACATCAACATAAAACATGCACTCCACACTGCAACAGCACACCTATGCAACTAACAGTTCTATTTACATATTCCACAACATGCATCCATGATCCATATGTGCTTCTGAAAATTCCCCACCATGTTTAGGGCCCTGCTAGTCCCAGCTTGTATGTAAGTCATCATGTTCACTTTGCATTGTATTTCAGCACTGCAGTTCTGTGTATTATTATTATTATACCGTCCAATGTTGTTCAGGTGTGTCAGTGATAGGCAGTTACACACTGACTTTATAGGTCACGGAGTTCATGGCTGTAACACCATTTGCACCCTCTGTCACTCCTGTAACCTGCATGGTGTATGTCGTGCATGATATCTGCACATTTCAGATGTTTTCTTGGCACATTATGCAGTCTGCAGTACAGGAACAATTCAGCCACAAAGTACTGGTGATATGTCATGAGAGTTATGCATTTCTATCACTCTCTAGTTCTGCACCCTTATCTGCTTGTTGTGGTCTCCTTCTTCCAGCCTAACCACACCTAAACAGCCAACCTCATGTCCACAGTGTGCCACATGCACATTGTGCAGTCCGTGTGCAATAAATATATCCTGACATTATATCTAACAATTGCATGACCATGAGTGACATACAACTACATGTATGTTCATAGTAATTGCTATAAATATTTTATGTTCCTTCTTTTCTAACAATGGTATACTTCCCTAGAGGTATCCTGACACATGTCTTCCAGATGTTACCACATGATATGAAAATGCTGATGCAAAACAAAATGTAGATAAGTTTAATTTCTCCAAGTCTAGTGGGTTTCTAATAACATGATGGGAATGGAATCCATTTCTAAGTCAAAATATGATTAAAGTTCATGACATTAGTATTGTTTCAAGCTTTGATGTTAAACAAAAGTCCTCTTTGCAGCACCAGCAATGTGCCCAGAACTGACGACTTCTGCAATTCATATGGAGGTACATGTATTGGTAACATATCCAAATATGACTTTAAATTCTTTTTTATGAGACCCATTGTTCCTACTACTATTGCAACTGTCTGGATAGCCTTCTTTCACATTGCCCTCATTTCTGCCTGAATATCCTGGTATTCTATGACTTTGTGTCTCTCTGTACGTAAGACACTGTAATCACTGGGTGTAGCAATTTCAATAAACAATGCTGCTTTTGTCTTCTTTTCATGGACTACTATGTCTGGTTTTCTCACATTTATTTTTTGAACTTTGATAATGGGTGATCCCATGCATATCTCTCAACCTCTTAGGGCATAAAATCTGGACAAAGCCTGACAGAATGGGAGGACAAAGGCCCAAAATAGAGCAGATTTTAAATACTACTCTTATAAACTTAGAAAGTTGCTAGAATACCAGGATTTGTCTTAGCATGCATTTTACTGAGGGATATGAAGTCTGAAACACAAAGGTATATCATTATTTAGTGACTTCAGTCCTCAGATCATCCCAGTAATTTACCAGAAAATCATACATTTTATGAGGAGCAAACCAAAAATATGTGGCAAAAATTTGGACTTTCTGCAAAAATCTGGACAGCTGTGAGGTATGATCCCATGTGATATAAACTTCATTTTCTGTAATGCTTTGTGGCTCATATTTCCAATGCTTCTCAGCTACTTCAATATTATAATATTTCAACAACTACCAATGCAGCAGTCTTGCCACATTATTATGCCTTTCAGAATACAGGCCTTCTTCCATTAGTATATTACACACAGCAACAAGAGGTTTGACTGTTTCCAGCTCTGTTCTACAAAACCCACATTTGTCTGTTTCTATGACATGGTCAATGAACTTTGCAAATCAATGTGTACGTAGTCTACTGTCCTTGGCCACCAATATTAACCTTTCATCTTTTGATTCAAATTCACCTCTCCTTAACCATTTCTGTGTTAAATCCTGTTCAGCATGAGGTTGTTCCAGGAGTTTTCTGTACTTGCAACGATTTTTATGCATTTTCTACATTTCTTGTATTCTTATCTGATCCTTCACCTTATATTCTTTCTTTCTTTTTTTTTTTTTTTTTGGCACATTCAGTTGCTGCCTGATTTTTATATACTTCTGACTTGATTTCCATTCCGGCTTGACATCAATATGCTTCTGCTAAACTAAGCAGGGATGTCATCTTGGACTTATTCTCCTCATGTTTTAAAACTTTCACTATGTTTGGATCTTATGAGGTCAGCAGACATGTATGCAGTCCTATGATTGCAGATCTATGCATGTAATCAATTTTGAGGAAGCCCATACCTCCTTCAGAATGGGAAATATATAATCTTGGTATATGATGATTTTCATAAATCATTTGATAAGCATGAATCATTTTTATTGTTTTCCTGTCCAACTGATGCAATACCTTTGAGGGCCAGTCAGTCACCCCAAAACTGTAAGTTAGAAAAGGAAGAGCTAATTTACAGTGTTAGGTCAGGTGTCATTTAAATGTACAAAAATACAGTATTTTCTTTGCACAAGTCTAGAAATGCAGCAGTATTAAAGCATGCTTTACAGTTTGTTTCTATGAATAAATAACCTTTAGTTAAGAATACTGATAAGAACAGAATGTGCAGTACATTTGAGTGCAAACAAATTTTGTTTGTATGGTACAAGACTTGTGAACCAAGGCTAAGGAAGGGTGTAGAGATTTGTAGGGTTTTGGTATTATTAGGCAATACTTCAGACACAGTAAGTTAAGTTAGTTTTGTTTGGACTAATATGCAGATAGTCATGGCATTGCAGACCTCAGAAGACAGTACAGATACTAAAGAGTGGGTGCAGAAGTCAAGTCAAATATCTAGCATTCCAGAATATTAATGATACTATTCAGAAGGAAATAATATCAGCACTGTTATTCAGCATTCCAGAATATTACAGAATATCTACAGACTGTTTTATGAATATGAATGCAGAGGACTGATTCAGTTTATCAGCACTGTTATTGGAAACAATACTCAGATATTGCTAACATCTACCTTCACTGTACATAATAAAGTGTACTTAATCGAATTACAGTGTATACAAACTTTATTTCTAAAACATACAAGAGGATTTGGCCCATAAAGGAGAGACTGGCATCTGTTTAACACAATTCTGTGTAATTAACAAATAAAGACACTCATTCCAGTTTCTTCCAGTTGTATCCAGCTCATTCCAGTATTATACAATCATATCAATTCTTTCAGTGTCAAGCAACCATCAATGGGGGGACCATATTTAAAGTGATTCCCAAAACTCCATAGCAACTTTATCATCAGCCAGATTATGTGTATTCTGTAGAATAAACTACAGAGCAACAGTGTCAGAACAGTACTACAGAAAATCTAACTTCAACAGAGCAGCAGTAAGAGCTCAGTGTTCCTTCAAAATATTACTTCAAAACATTACTTCACCAACGCCTCAAAAAACATCAGCATAGCAGCACTACTTCAGAAAATCTAAAAACTTCAGCAGTGTTCCTTCAAAACATAAAGTGTCCACGAACTTCAGACTCTCTAAGATATCAGTGTAAAAGACATTATCCAGTTAACAGCAACATACATCACTATATCCAAAGTAGACAACAGACTTTCGAGTTTCCAGTGTGACATCACACAGCCAAGAAACAAGAAAAAGTTTTAAAAAGCAGTGAGACACCAGAACACATTCTTCATCTTCAAATCATAAAGTTATGTGAGGATTCATTTTTATGCATTTTCTAACTAAGTCAGACAGTAAATCTCAGAAAAGTTTAAATACATCAGTGAAGGTAAATTGTATAAATATGTCAAACAGTACTTCTACAGTAAAGACACCAGTAAATGTATGGTTTTATGTTAAAAACTGGGTAAAACCATCTAAAAAACTGTGTTCCAAAAATGTTCATCTAAATTTAAAGGTTATTGGTTCAGGAATGTTAAATCTTTCTAGATGCAAAAGGGTTACATCACAAAACACTGCAACATTCACACTGTCTCATGGTTCACAGAATGAGTCAGCTTTTATCAGTATGGTTTCAGACTTAAATAACACAAATTCTTGTTTACAGTCTGCAGAAATCATTGTAAATGATACAACACATGTAATTCAAAATACAGAGTTAAGTCACAGTATTGCACATGCAGACATCAACACAGTCAGGGTATGTAACATGCAGATTTCCTGACCAAACAGAAAGCAAATTTTAAATACAAATGTTTAGAAAGTAATAAATTCTAATTTCTTGTTTTCAAGTGCAAGTGTAAATACTGCAGTGAGGGGGGATAAGAGGGTTCAGAGTGCAGTTTTTGATTAGTTTCATAAAGTAAACACCAGCATAAATGATATACAGACTTCAGGGTAACGTAAATAAGAAATGCATACATTAGCTCACATCAATGCTATTACTAGTGTTTCAGGGCAAAATAAAGAAAAACACATACTATAGCTCAAATCAGTATTATTCCTAGTTCTATAAAAAATAATTTTCAGATTATCTATAAAGGGTGTGGCAGTCCATTACCAAACCAGATTATTTGTCTGTCACTGTTTAAGGTTGAAAGAAATGACAATATTTCATTGTTTATAGAAAATAAATTATGGAATAATGTACTGATTAATACAGACACATCAATTTCAGTTACAAATAGACCTCTACTGAAAGACACAAGTACAGCTCTGTGAGGATTTAAAGTGTCAAAGATTATAGCAGGTAACAGTTCTAAGAGTAACAGCTCCATACTAGGTATGGACATACCATCAGAGTTACATGTTGCTGTATACTTCAGTAACACAATTTTATGAAAAAATAAAAATGCTGCAGAATGTACAGTAGTGCACACAGATGACACTTGTAAAAAATGTATGCAGTAGATTGTGCAAATGTGCATAATTTGAAGAACTTGTTACAACAAAAACATGCAGATTTATGGGTTAAGGATAAAATATGACATTTTCAGAAACATTATCTTTTTCTCAGAAAGACATACTGGAAGTGGCCAGTAAGAAAAAATACAACAGTACACATTTGCCATTCTGAAACCACATGTTGTGTAGGGTAGACCAGAAATGACAGTCAATTTAATTCACAGAATAAAGGGTTTATAGTTACAGATCTGGCAAATGAATTTGTGTGTTATTGTTTTGTATAGCAGACATTATTAAGAACTTTGAATTATGGTAGTAAAGTTTTGCAATGCATAAATAATATCTTGATACAGACAGAGACAAAAAGCATTCACAGATATTAAATAATGTTTTGCTAGTTTACAGAATGTAAAATTTAAAGTAAAAGCTACATTTTCAAAGCAGCAGTACAGTCAAAAGTTCAGATCCCATGAAAGAAAAAACTGCACTATAAATAGTATGTGTCACTAAAGCCACAGGTTCAACTCTGGTAATAAATGGGTATACTATATGAAGAAATTTCACATACTTGTATAAAGGACACACAATTACAGTTCCAGAATCAGATCAGTGCAACTCTAGTAATAAATGTGTGTATGTAAATGTTTCAAGACTGTATATCTTTCATGCAGAAATTGCAGTTTACCAAGTACACCAGCAGCATGGACTTACATAAGTGAGTTATCAGATTACAGGCCAGCTTAGCAAACTGAATTAAAGACAGTACTATATGCTATAAAACAGTATGGTAAAGATCAGTTTAATATTCTCAGTGACAGTTTATGCAGTTACACTTCTTACTATTTATCCAAAAAGATTGTACACAGTAATGGTAAATCCTTGCAGCATTCAGAAGTACTGAAAGAATTAAATGTCATCAGCTAAAGAAATGGCTATGTTATGACCTGAGGGTCACAGAGTAAACATAGAAAGTTCAACAGTTAAGGTGCAGAAATGTACAAATTTTAAAATATTAATACAGTGTCAGATTACTACTTTAGTTTCATTTGATGTTATAACAAAAAAAAAAGTGCCACTGAGGTTTCCATTTGATTTAATAATGAAGGCACAGCCTTTCCATTTCACTGTAGTACATTATCAGTTCAGTAACAGATTTGCAAGAGTAACATTGGTTTATTTCACTATAGTACATTATCAGTTTGCTTACAGCCTTACTACTGTTTATTAGTAGCAAATGTTTATTTCATGCAAAAAAATGTAAATAAAGTCAGGGAAACAAGCGATACTATCAGTTTATAATTGTTAAAGCTACAAATGCTATTTTAATGACCTGATACTGCTTTTGTGTGCTTTACAGATATTACTTCAGGTTGATTTTAAGTTTGATTTTAAATACAGTCAAGAAAAATAGTACATCAGCCACGCAGCCTTGCTCAAGAAATGGAAAAGGGGAGGATTGGAAGG
Organism: Protopterus annectens; assembly: GCF_019279795.1. Lineage (NCBI taxonomy): Eukaryota > Metazoa > Chordata > Ceratodontiformes > Protopteridae > Protopterus > Protopterus annectens. Next base: position 829,963,002 of record NC_056731.1, read on the forward strand.
CCTAAGTGTTTCCAGCATTCCAATTAAAGGCTTAAGTATATCCAGCATTCCAATTAATCAAAAGACTCTATGGACACCCTTTGAATACCTCAGCAGTGACTGGGACAATGCAGAGTAAGGCTTAAACTTGGCAAGATCTGTGGTGTACAACTCAAGTACAGCAAATGTCTTTAATGTTTGTTTAAATTTGTTTTAGTTATTTAAAATCTTAAAGTTAAAATGTATATACAACAGATGTGCATTTATGCATATTAGAGTTAAAGCAAGAGTACTAGTTTTCAGTTTATGTTTTTATTTGTGTTTTGGTAACACTGGCAGAAAAGGTATTCCTTTAGTATTAGTTTAATTAGTTTCCAGAATATAAGCAACATTTACACACAGCTATTTTAGATATTCAGTGTAGATATGTATCAATTTAATGTAAAATTCAGTCAAGGTTCAGAATATGGCATTCATACTCAGCCATGAGTTCACTATAGTACATTTCAATCAGATTTCAGAATATAAAATTCATACTCAGTTATACATTTCTAACAGCATTACTTCACATTATTCAGTCATTAGTTTTAAGGATAAAGTGACAGAATTATTTCTAATAGGCTCACTACAGCATATATTTCTAACAGCATTACTACATCATACTTCACATTATTCAGTCATTAGTTTTAAGGGCAAAGTGACAGAATTATTTGTGACAGGCTTATTAAGACAATTATCTAAATAATAAGTAGTAGTGGTTATTGAATATGCTCAAGGCATAACCGGTCAGGCTTTATTGTATATGAAATACAGAAAGCATAGGTTTTAGTAAAAGTACTACTATTAAAGCACATAAATATTTGCAGGATATTTAAGACCCAAATTTAGAAGGCAGACATCTATTACAGCACAGAAATTAAAAAGGTAAATAGACATAATTATTAGTAACAAATCTAGCTGAAATGTTACAGACACAAGTTAATACAGTATATGGTAGTTATGCCTCATGATACATGTAGATGGAAAAGAAGAGTCTACCAGTTATAACACGTTAAAAAATTGTCCTGTTAGAATTAAATCATAAAGTTAAAAGATTTCAATCCAAATAGACCATAATTGGTCAAGTGACACCTAGTGGTCAAAATTAAAATTGCATGTTTATTTACCAGATTAAAAAAACTTATTTTATATTTATTTTATTTATTTATTTATTTTTATTTAACATTTGTTAACTGGGAAAGTCCGACTTGGAACTAAGCCAATTTTCTGCAGAGGCCCAGGGAGAAATGCTCCAGATGCATGTCTTTGCAATGTGGGAGGAAACTGGAGCACTCGGAGGAAACCCACACGAATGCAGGGAGGACATGCGGACTCCACACAGAAGGCACCCCAGCTGAGAATTGAACCAGAGAACCTCTTGCTGTGAGGCAACAACGCTACCGCTGCACCACTGTGATTAGTTCTAGTGATTATTATAGTATCATTTTCAGATCATATTAATAGATTTATAAAGTAATTACAGAAGTAAATCCCATTTCAGTAATTTCAGAGGCAATCATTACAGAATAAATAATACAATTGTACAGTTAATAAAAGAGATCTTGCATAGGCCTAAAAATGTAAGGTTAAGCCTGTGTCTTCATATTATATTTCATATTTAAATTACCTACAGAATTAAGATACCTGGGTGTGTTCAGGTATCTTCAGGAGGAGTTATTTATTAGGTCAGGTGTCATTAGAATGTACAAAAATATAGTGTTCTCTTTTCATAAGTCTAGAAATGTGACCATATTAAAGCAAGCTTCACAGTTTGTGTTTTAATGAATAAATACTTTTCAGTCAAGAATATTGATAAGAACAGAATGTGCTGTACATCTGAGTAAAAACACATTTTGTTTATATGGCACAAGGTTTGGGAACCATAGCTAAGGAGCTGTGTATAGATTTGCAGGGATTTGGTATTATTAGGAAATGCCAGCATGTAAAACTCTACTGCCAATCATTAGCGGACCAGAGTTACACACACACACACTTCAGACACAGTTGGTTAAGTTAGTTTCTTTTGGATTGATATGGGGATATTCATGTCAGTGCAGTCCTCAGAAAATAGTACAGACAGTCGAGAGTGGATACACAAGTCAGGTGAAATAGCCAGCATTCCAGAATATTAATGATACTGTTCAGGAAGAAAGAAATATCAGCACTGTTATCCAGCATTCCAGAATATTACAGACTATCTACAGACTGTTTTATGAATATGAATGCAGAGGACTTTTTCAGTTTACCAGCACTGTTACTGGAAACAGTATTCAGATATTGTTAACATCTACCTTCAATGTACATAATAAAGCATACTTAACCGAACTACAGTATGTACAGACTTTATCTCTGAAAAGTACAAGAAGAGTTGACCTATAACAGAGAGACTGGCACCTGTTCAGCACAATTCTTGGTAATTAACAGATAAAGACACTCATTCCAGTTTCCTCCAGTTGTATCCAGCTCATTCCAGTATTATACACTCATATCAGTTCTTTCATTCAGCATTAATTTTAGTCCTCTAAAATAATCCTTACTTAAGTTTTATTCATTTGTGTTTTATTGTTGATCCTTCATCAGTTCCAAATACTTATGCACTCCCTCCTGCTCAAGGTCTTTTATATCACATTCCTGTCCTGAACTGATATTTTTTGGTGCTGTAGCTTTCCTGTTTTAAAGATTGCTTCTGAGTATTTATAAAGAACAAATGCCATTCTTATATCACCTGAAAATGTTTTGACCACTTGCAGTTGTGCTTTTTCAGCTGATGAACTATACGGTTTTTAAATCATCCATAAAAAGAAGATGAGAAGTCTTTGCACTTAGTTGTTTTCTGGGAGCCAAACTGTAAGTTATGACCTAATCTGTTAAGTAGAGAGCTTAATGGGTTAAAGGCAAGACAAACGAGCAGCAGTGACAAAGAGTCACCCTGGAATATCCCCCTTTGAATTTTTATCCCTGGAATAATAATTTGTCCTTTATCATGGCTTAACTGCTGGGGGCGGCCATGGTGGTGCAATGGTTAGCATTGTCGCCTCACAGCAAGAGGTTCTCTGGTTCGATCCTCGGCTGGGGTGCCTTCTGTGCGGAGTCTGCATGTCCTCCCTGTGGTTGCATGGGTTTCCTCCGGGTGCACTGGTTTCCTCCCACATCCCAAAGACATGCTGCAGGCGGATTGGATACTCTAAATTGGCCCTAGGTGTGAGTGCGTGTGTGTGCCTTCTGTAGAAGGTTGGGCGCCGGGCTGGCAACTCGACACCGTAAAACTCCACTGCCAATCATGAGCGGACAGGTGATCCGCTGTGGCAACCCCTAACCGGGAAAAGCCGAAAGAAGAAGAAGATCATGGGTTAACTGCAAAGTGGTTTGCCACTGTTTCATGGTCGCTGTAATGTAATAAATCAGTATTGGGTATATCATAAACATTTTTAAGCACTCTTTTATCCACAAATGTGGGATACTATCAAATGCTTTTGTGTAGTCTATCCATGCCATACTTAGATTCTTCCCCTTTTTACAGTTCTCCCTTATGACTTTATTTAACAGCAGATCATCCTTTGTTCCATATGACTTTCTTTTATTATCCTTTTGTTCTATTGCCATGATTGAGTTTCCTTCTAAATGACTATAAACTCTTATCAGTATTAATTCCTGTGTATATGTTATACATACTCAGAAGGCAAGTTATTGTTCTATATTTTTAGGATAGTTGCAGGTTCACTCTTAATTAGGAGTATTGTTTTCCTGTTGTTAATCAGGCTGGTGTCTATTTTGGGTGCACATATAAATAGTTCTTACTCATGGCTGAATCTTCATGTAAAGATGTTAATACTTTTAGCCAGAAGTTAGGTACAGCATCTAGGCCTGGGGTTTTCCAGTTAGGAGCTTTTCTTAATTTTGTTTCAGTTTCTCTGGCTGATACTCCATCTCATTTTGTATCGTGTACATTTGATCTTCTTGTCCTTTCTTTTACTTTTTTTTTCATTCAGCATGTTTGTTATCTTCTATAGGATCTTCATAGATATTTCTCCAAAATGTGTCTATTTCTTCTTTTTTGGTAGTGCTTCGATTCCTTTTCCCTTGTTTCCCAATTCTCTATAAAACTACTTTTTTTGTGTCATCAGTTTATCTGCATATCTAAGTTTTGCTGCCTCTGCTGATATCTTTAGTTTATTATTTGTAATAGTGTATGACAGATTCTGGTCTATTCAGACACTGTGTGTTGTTTTCATCACATCTATCTTTCTGAGTGTTTTTGTTGATCTATTCCCTCTTCTGTACTCTTCTAACAGTGACACTTCTTGTCTTAATAGTTTTATACTTTTCTCTATTCAATACTTCCATGATGGCATTTGATTTCTCCCCTTCCTTTTCCTTACTGACCTGTGTTTTTATGATAAGACTTTATCAGGTTTTAATTTAGCTGCACAATAATATATCCTATTTACTTCTGCTATATTGCATGAATTTCAGTGAACAGTATTGATTACTGTGTTCATTTGTTTTACCAAATTTCTAACATTTTGGGTCTTATTGACTTTCTGAGGTCTATTTCTTTCATTGGACTTAATATATCTATCCATCTCTATTAAATCAAGCAACTCTTCCCTTAGATCATTTTGTTCTAAATTAAGTGCACATTCTTTGTTCTCCGTTTCCTGCGACCGTTCTATAGAAAGTTCCCAAACATCTTCCTGTGCTGTATTCTCTTCAGCTTCATCTTGTGTCATCTACTTTTCTTTCATATGAGAACTCACTGGCCTATCACTCCACAACATTGACTGTGTCAGGGTTGACACAATTTCCTGTCCCTTCCCTTGTTGTGCAACTCTAACTGAACTTTTGTACTAGTTTCCTACTGAAGGTTACAAAGTATCTTCATATGTCAACTGATCAGATGCTTCCTGCTACACTGGTTTGTCCTTAATTTGGGGGCTCATTATTTAATCAAGCTGTGGTGTTATCAGACAGATTTTCTACACTAAATCCTTCACTTTGTAGGTAATCCACAACTTCAGTTTCTATGTTTTGACTTCTCCATTACTAATCATCTTTTCTACTTTCCCTCTTTGTTTTCTTATTTTTTGTATCATAAAATCTTTCATACATGAATGCCTTTGTCTGTACTTCTCTTCAAATGTCTTTGGTGCTGCATTTTATGTATTGATTAATTTGGCTTTCTTCTTTGCACAAATATTACACCATATCAGATCTTTCTTTCTTTCCCACGTCCATATCTCTTGTTTATACCATTCAAAAATCTCTAGATTTTGTTCTTTACGTTTGAACACTTCCTCAGTTCCTTCTTTTTCCAAGCAATCCAAGGTTTATTGGTCTGCATAATGCTTTTCATAAATCTGTTGTATTGATGAACACAAATTTGCATTTGAAGATTTTAACAGTTATTCTTCTGCAAGTTTTCTTCTTTCCTCTAATTTCTCTCTTATTCTTTTTGTATATATTCTGTCTGGAAATTCTGGGCTTCTTGCATCATAATAACAATACATCATTTCTTTCTTTGTCCTGAATAGTGCACTCTGACATCTTTATAGCTCTTTTTGGCCTGTCAGTTTTTTGTGCTGTTTATGGACTACTACTTCCTTCTACAACACTGGGGCCATCCTCCCCCTAAGCCTGGCCCAACCCAATTATAGGAATGTTTCAATATGTTGGGAATTCTACACTGTTATTCTTTCCAGTCTTAACACAAGTGCACCTACCAGGACCAGACACTTCTTGTGCACCCAGCTGTCTTTTATTTTTTAACCTACGTCTGTCTAAGATATAAGCTATATAAAATACAGTCTAGATATCAGTGTCATCTTGGCCAGATTTTGTAAAATTATTTTGTTTGGACAGCACAGTGGCATAGCAGTTAGCATTGTCACCTCACAGCAAAAGTTTCTACAGTTCGATTCTCAGCTGGGGTTCCTTCTGTGTGGAGTCTGCATGTCCTCCCTGCATTCGTGTGGGTTTCCTCTGGGTGCTCTGGTTTCCTCCCATGTTACAAAGACATGCATTTGGAGCATTTCTCCCTGGGCCTCCACTGAAAATTGACTCATTCCAAGTCGGACTTTCCCAGTAAACAAATGTTAAATAAAAACAGGGTCTACCTTGTGAACATACTCACCAATACTTGAGGATAAATTCAGTTTCAGCAATACTACTCTCCTCTGCTTGCTGATTTTATCATCTCTTCATTCAGACATGTATGCTATATCTTATGTTCCCCGTGTAGAGGTCACAGAGGAATTACTATGCGTGTCACATGAGGTGTTGTAAACATCACATTTAGGTACAAATTGTGATGCCCATGTCCTGGCCCAGCAATCAAGGAGCCTTAATCCTCACCACTAACTCCAGTGCGGGGCATCTCATACAGGATGAAAGGATAACAAATGCACACAGTAAAGTGCAATTTTCCTTAACAGCACACAGAGATCACAGTCAGTCTGGGGCTGGTCGCTCCCTTGCTCTCCAGGTCCCCAATAAGACTCCCCACTGGCACAGCTATAGGTCCAGATCTCAGCCTAGTGGGAAGCTAAAACCTCCAGCACCCTCTCTGTTCAACCAGTGCTTCATGTCTCTGCCCAAGTAGCTCACACACACACACACACACACACACACACACACACACACACACACACACACACACACACACACACACACACACACACACTTTGAGAAGAGTTTATACAACAAAATATACACTCCTGGGGAAGGCTGGCACAGGTTCTCCAGCTTTGTCCCTTTTTCCCAGACTATATGGTAGTATCAGCTGCCACCACCCACTAATATGTATCAGCTACTCAAAGGCCCTTAAAAGGGTGTCCAATTATTACTGTGCAATATTATTATCCAATTGGTAAGTGCGGCTAAACAGTCAGGTCTTATTAAAGTGACTTGGTACAGGATCACTATATACATGCAATGTACTCTAGAGCTTAAATTATCTCTACACAAAACAGCCACAGTTAAAATGGTTTAAAAATATTTAATAATAAATAATTAAAAACACAAGACAATACTTTTTACTACACAGTGCTAGTCAAGAGTTCAGAGATCACAGAGAAATACTTAAAATAATTCAGTAGTACAGTTCTGACATCACAGAAAAGCACTTAGTCTAATATTTCTAGTTTCTAGTTATTTCTAAGAGAAAACACAAGTCTAAGATAAACTTAAATATAGAGCAAGACAGTGCTGATGAGTTGGATAGTCAAGACAAAAATGCTTAGTGCTCTCTGATTTTAAAATCACATTCCTGGTTCACATTACATCATTCTTCAACTTCCCTGGGTTCCCAGACTAACAGAAACTACATTTACATTCTTCACCTCTGTTCAGAAACCAGTGCAATCAAGGACATTTATGCATGCAAATTCTGGCCATTAACTCTGGCCTTACAACAATAGCAAGAATTCCTTTACTTAGATTGGAGCCATGTTTAGATCAAAGGGTCACAACATGCATTACTTGGTCAGTAGAGTGCACTGTTGTTACATTTTTTCTAGTTCCACATGTAACACTATTTTTTTCCATTTAAGACAACAAGCCTGTGACTTACATTAATATTTACAAATGACATAATTATCTATAAAATTTTATCTATCTAGGCTGGCAGCCTTCACCCCCCCCCCCCGTGGAAAACTCAAGCTAGTTTTTCAAGTGACCCTTGAGAAACACTGCTTGAGATGTTTAGGTCTATCTGGATATACCTTACTCCATTCCCTGCCTTGAGAGCCCATCTGCATTGGCATTGCTAATCCCACTGTGGTGCGGCACTGACATATATGTTTGCAACCCTATGCTCCATCTTAGCAACTTGGAATTTTGCTGGCTGGCTCTGTTTAACCATGTTAGGGGGTTGTGATTTGTCATAACAGTGAATTTTCTTCCATACAGATAAGGCTAAAGTTTCTGCAGTGCCCACACTATGGCTAGACATTCCTTTTCTACAGCTGCATAGCATTCCTCCCTGGGTTGGAGCCTATAACTGAGATAAACCACTGGGTGCTCTTCTCCCTCTGAAGAAATCTTGCTAAGTACAACCCCCACCCCATGGTTCAAAGCATCCACCTGCACAACAAATTCTTTGCTGTAATCTTGGCTGGCTAACACGGGGGTCCTCCCAAAGCTTCTTTAAGCTTTTGGAATGCCTGCTCACATGCTGGAGTCCACCCTACCTTATCTGGCCTGTTCTTCCTTGTCAGGTCTGCGAGGGGAGCAGCTATGGTACTATAACCGAGGATGATCTTTCTGTAGTACCCTGCTGTCCCTAAAAATGCTATCACCTGCTTTTTAGTAACAGGTACAGGTCATGCCTGAATGGCTTCCACTTTGGCAGGTTCTGGCTTTATCTTACAACTCCCCACTCTATGTCCTAGGTAGGAATCCTCTGCCATACCCACCTGACATTTGTTCGGCTTAATGGTCAACCCTGCCCTCTGTAGTCTGCCCAGCACCTCCCTGACATGCTGAAGGTGCTCTGGCCAGGAATGGCTGTAGATGGCAATATCATCTAGGTAAGCAAGGACAAACCCTCCTGCTCCTGTCAGGATATGATCTACCAGCCTCTGGAAAGTTGCTGAGGCATTCTTCATCCCAAAGGGCATTTTTGTGAACTCATACAAGCCAAAAGGAGCCACAAAGGCTGACTTCTCTCTAACACTGGGAGTCAAGGGCACCTGCCATTAACCCTTAGTGAGATCAATGGTTGTAATATACTTAGCTCCACCCAGCTGCTCTAGAGCCTCATCTGTCCTAGGCATGGGGTAAGCATCTGGCTCTGTGTGACTGTTTAATTTCCTGTAGTCCACACAGAGCCTGGTGCTGCCATCCTTCTTTGGCACCAGCAACACTGGGGAGGCCCAGCGACTGTTGGACTCTTGAATCACCCTTAGTTCCAACATCTCCTGTACCTCCCCCATCAGAGTCTGCTTGACTCTCTCAGACATCTATAAGGGGCCTGCCTAATAGGCCTTTGTAGCCCTGTATCCACCTGGTGCTGCCCCAGGTGGGTGCACCATGGTTTCTCAGTGAACATGTCCCCAAATTACTGCAACACTGCTTGGATTTCTCGAACCTGAGTAGGAGACAGCTGCTGGGACATTGCTACCCCTTCCACTGAGGTGTTAGCCTGAGCCTCACTGAGGAGATCAGTCCCCAGATCTCCCTCAGACTCCTCCTGCAATCCACTGCAAATGTTCAGCACAATGGCCTCCCTATCATGGTAAGGTTTCATCATGTTAACATGGTACAATTTGTGCCCCTGCCTTCTGCCTAGCAGTTCCACCATGTAGTTAACATCACTTACCTTTCTTACCACCTTGTAGGGTCCCTCCCAAGCTGCTTGCAGCTTGTTGTGTCTGACAGGAATGAGAACCATTACCTGCTGCCCCACAGCATACTCTCTAGCTCAAGCATTCCTGCCATATCACACCTTTTTCTGTTGTTGGGCTTCTGCCAGGTTCTCCTGGGCCAAGCCCATGAGTTCCCTGAGCCTTGTCCTGAGGTTTAGGATGTATGCCACAACAGACTGCTTGTGAAACTCGCACTCACCTGCCCACTCATCTCGAATTAAATCTAGCGGTCCCCTCACCCTATACCCATACCGCAACTCAAAGGGTGAAAAATCTGTGGATTCCTGGGGAACTTCTCTGTAAGCAAACAACAGTTGTGGTAAATATTTGACCCACTCCCTCCTAAACTGATCTGCAAATGCCCATAGCATGGACTTGATTGTAGAGTTTATCCTCTCAATAAGACCATTAGTCTGGGGATGGTAGGGGGTGGTCTTCATGGGCTTCACCCCACAGGACTTCCACAGACAAGCCAGCAGGTCTGACATGGAATTGGCACCTCTGTCAGTCAGTATTTCATTTGGGAAACCTACCCTGCTGACCTGCTGAAAATCTAACAAAGCATTTGCCATCTTCTCTGTCTCAATGGAGGACAAAGCCACTGCCTCAGGATGTTGTGCATAATCCACTACCACTAGTATATACTTTTTCTCTGTGGAACTTAGGGTACTCAGAGGACCCACAATATCCATAGCTTCCCTCTGTAATGGCTCCTCAATCACAGGCAAAGGCATCAAAGGAGCTCTTACCTTGTCTCCTGCATTGCCTACTTTTTGGCACTGCTTACAGTTCCTGCAGTACCCTTTTACATCTCTGGAAATTCCAAGCCAATAGAAGTTCTGCATAATAAGCCTCTTTGTACATTTTATGCCCATATGACCTGCAAAGGGAATATCATGGGCTATGGCTAGAAGCACCAGATGGTAGGCTCTAGGCACTACCAACTGTTGTACTCTGTCACATTCTAGCCCTCCCTCAGGGGTCCACTCTCTGTATAGTAACCCTTTTTCCCAGTATACAGATTCCCCCTTTCCTTGGGAATCAGGTGCCTCCCTAGCTACCTGCCTCAGGCCTTGCAATGTAGGGTCTGAGAGCTGAGCCTGTCTCAGCTCTCTCCTGGTAACCCTTCCCACCTCCCTTTTCACAGGATGTCTGGCATCCTCTGACAGTAGTGCCTCACTGCCAGCCTGGGTACTACTACTCACCTCTACCTTTGCAGTCACTTTGTCCAAGGGACCATCAGTACGAACAAGCAGCTGTGGCTCACCTTCAGTCTCACTGCTACAGTGTAGCTCCCTCCCTGAAGTAACCACCTCACCAGTCCTGGCTGCAAGTATGCAGTCTGTCTGGGTCTCCCCCTGGCTACCAGACATACCTGCTTGTCTCCAAGCCTGACTGCATGTAACTGCATAAGCACAGGGTATTGCACTATCAAAATCATTCCCTATCAGGACATCTGCAGGTATATCCTCAAACACACCTACTTTCTGGCTTCATTTTCCACTCTCCCAGTCAAGGTGAACCCTAGCCAAAGGTATTTGGAATGGGATCCCTCCTAAAGCCCTGACTGGAGTAGTCTGCCAAGGCAAGTAGTGCTCCTCTGTAACCATTGCAGGCTTTACAACGGTTATATCAGAGGCTGTGTCTCTCTTGGCAATGGCCTCTTTGCCATTCTCTACAATAGGATATAACCACTGGTGGTAGTTTGGTACCCTTGTTGACCCAAGACAACCTACTATTGGCATTTTGTCTTTCCCACTTACTGGCTCCCTCACCTTTTGTTCCCCACCTTGCCTCCATGAACACCTGTATGTCACATGACCCCACTGGTTGCATTCAAAACATCTAACCCTAGCTCCTGGATGCATACCTGGACTAGTGGCTTCCCCTGCTACTGGCAGATTCTGTTGGGGCAGTCTGGGCTGCCCACCATAGGTTCCTTTAGACCCATGAGTAGTACAGGGGGTCCCTTTCCTGTGCAGGTCTGTCCTGCTTGCCAGGTATATGTCTCCCTTTTTCTCCATCTCATCTGAAGAAGCTCATTGTCTATCAGCTAAGCAGATCCTCATGCCCTCAGGCAAAGTGCTAAGGGGTTGTTCCCTCACCAAAAGGTCTACCAGCCCTTCAAAAGTGGTGATCTGACATCCACTCACCCACCTATGGAAATACGTGCTCAGTTCAGCAACATATTCACACATACTTTTATTTGCCTTGCGTCTATGCTCATGAACCTTTTTCCTATACTTTTCAGGTGTTAGCTTAAACAATTCTAACAAGTGACTTTTAACAGCAGTAGAATCAAAACATGCAACGTCAGACATTTTTGACAAAACAGTTACAGCTTTACCATGGAGTAAGGGGGCCAGGAACCATACCCAGAGCCGTTAGTCAATACTATACTGTTTGCATACCCTCTCAGACATATGAATGAAACTATCAAAATTATCCCCCTTTCTAAACTGCAGAAGAAATTTACTGACCTTTTGTGCTTCTGGAGTCCAGTTACTCTCTTCCCCATTACCTCCATGACTCTGGAGAAGAGTCAGCATTTCCCTCTCATGCTTCCTCTGCCGCTCCTTTGCCTCGGCTTCCAGGTGTAGCAGTTTCTCATTCTCCTCAGCCTGTAGGCTCCTCAGTTTCTCAGCTGCTTCTGTCTCCAAATGACTGGCCCCCAACTCAAGCCTCTTTAGCTCCAGATGGATTTTAAGTCCTCTGCAGAAAGGTTGAGCTGTCCATTCTCTGAGGGTATTATATCTCCACTGCCAGTCTGATTGTCCTCCTGGTTGCTGTTTTCTGATGCAGCTGTAAGCAAGGCTGCAATCAGGTCTGCCTTAGTCAGGTTTCCATGCACCAGTCCCCTAGCCTGGCACATCTCAGCCAGCTGGCTCTTTGTCAGCTTTCCATACTCTTCTACTGACATGCTGCCTGCTCACCCTGACTAACTAAGCTAACAGAAGAAATAAAACAATTGTGATCTGAACTCTGAATATTCACTGGGTGGCTGATTTAGAGTACAAAACACCTTCAAAGCTCATTGTACACAAGCTACAGGAATTCACTCTACCCACACCACTACAAGCCAATTAGTATTTGCCAACCAATTAATATGCAGTGTGAATATCCCACCACTGCCAAACAATTAATATGTGATGCCTGTGCCCTGGCCCAGCAATCAAGGAGCTTCAATCCTCACCACTAACATCAGTGCAGGGTGTCTCATACAGGATGAAAGGATAACAAATACACACAGTAAAGTGCAATTTCCCTTAAGAGCACACAGAGATCACATTCAGTCTGGGGCTGGTCACTCCCTTGCTCTCCAGGTCCCCAATAAGACTCCCCACTGGCACAGCTATAGGGTCCGGATCTCAGCCTAGTGAGCAAGATAAAACTTCCAGCACCCTCTCTGTCCAACCAGTGCTTCATGTCTCTGCCCAAGTAGCTCACACACACACACACACACACACACACACACACACACACACACACACACACACACACACACACACACACACACACACTTTGAGAAGAGTTTATACAGTCACTCCTGGGGAAGGCTGGCACAGGTTCTCCAGCTGTGCCCCTTTTTCCCAGACTATATGGTAGTATCAGCTACCACCACCCACTAATATTTATCAGCTACTCAAATGGCCTTAAAAGAGTGTCCAATCATTACTGTGGAATATTATTATCAAATTGGTAAGTGTGACTAAACAGTCAAGGCTTATTAAAGTAACTTGGTACAGGATCACTATATACATGCAATGTACTCTAGAGCTTAAATTATCTCTACACAAAACAGCCACAGTTAAAAGGGTTTAAAATATTTAATAATAAATAATTAAAAACACAAGACAATACTTTTTACTACACAGTGCTAGTCAAGAGTTCAGAGATCACAGAGAAATACTTAAAATAATTTGGTAGTACAGTTCTGACATGACAGAAAAACACTTGTCTAATCTTTCTAGTTTCTAGCTATTTTTAAGAGAAAACACAAGTCTAAGATAAACTTAAATATAGAGCAAGACAGTGCTGATGAGTTGGATAGTCAAGACAAAAATGCTTAATACTCTCTGATTCTCTCTGTTTTTTAAATCACATTCCTGGTTCACATTACATCATTCTTCACACTTTCCTGGGTAATCAGGCTAACAGAAACTACATTTACATTCTTCACCTCTAGACAGAAACCAGAGCAATAAAGGACATTTATGCATGCAAATTCTGGCCATTAACTCTGGCCTTACAACAATAGCAAGAATTCCTTTACTTAGACAGACTGAAGCCATATTTAGATCAAAGGGTCACAACATGTAGTACTTGGTCAGTATCATGCACTGTTGTTACATTTTTTCCAGTTCCACATGTAACACTATCTTTTTCTATTTAAGACAACAAGCCTGTGGCTTACATTACTTACAAATGACAGAATTATCTATAAATAAATTGCTACTGTCATGTCTGTCTAGCTCTAATGGCATGCTAGCTAGGCTGGCAGCCTTCACATATATCACATGTTGATTTGTGGACATGTGTTTGTCTGGAATAATATAACTCAAAGTTTTGAGCCAGACATTACTGTGTTGCCTGAGCCTGGCTATATGGCAGCAGCTTTCATAACCTACTCCTGGATATTCTTTCCCTTATGTCCTTCTGATCATCTTTATTTGCATGTGATAGCTCATCTTCAGACATCTGAGATTCTTGGGGTAGATCAACCACACCTTGGGCTGGCAGGTCCCTGTCTTTTGCTGTAATCATACTGTACAGTATGGCATACACAGTGACTATTTGTACAGCTTGTTGTTGTATTTACTGCAGTGCACCCACAGATGTGTACAGACTCTGAATCATGACTTCAGTACACCTGTGTAGTTCCATGTCACAGTGTCTGCTCTGCTGAATGCATCCTCAGCAGGCATGGATGGGTCATTGATCGGTGTCATGAGCCAGGGCCCCAGTGGATAACTGTTAGGTCACCAAAATACTGTTTTGTCTCCCTGCACTGAGCACAACTTTTTTTGGAATCTGGCTGAAGGAATTTTCTTTCTGTAGGCTACTGTACCTTCAAAATACGTGGCAAATAATTTTGATTCATACTATAATTTCTGAGTTTTAAATTATTTTTAAAGTAAGCATTTTAACAATAATACACTGCCAAAAAAACTATGCAAAGTTGAATGACGTGATCTAAGACTACGAATTGACTCGGTCTAATGCTGACTATATATTATTCTTTATAAACTACTGCAAACTTAGACTGTTTCACAGTTTAATAAAAGAGACTTTGGAGAAAGGCATGTAAAAGCATAGGTTACAATTGGTTGTGTGCCATTTAAAATGAGATGGAACAAATTGCTACTGTCATGTCTGTCTAGCTCTAATGGCATGCTAGTAGCCTGCTGCAGTAGTGTTTCATTTAAAAGAGGGTGTAGTTTGAAGTATAAGAATTAAACCTGAGGTTTTGTGAATCTACTCACCACATACGCTGTAAGTCATAGCTTGCACTGAAAAGTTTCATTGTAAAGTTTCCCTTATCCCACTCAGAGCCAGATCCAGCATTAGGTGACCTAGGCTCACTGGCTTGGGGGGGCTTCACAACATTGATTTAATTAAAATTAAAAAAGAACTTTAGTTAAAATTAAAGTACAAGTTTTCCTTTTTTCTACCTCTTGTGTTGCTTCTACATTTGTCCACTTCCAAGGCAGAAAGTGGACACATGCAGAACAACACACATGAGATTTTATTTCCAAAATGGAGCATTCCTTCCAGCAAATGGATTTACTTAGGTATGAGCTATGTATGTAGATGACTGCAGTAGCAAATAGCTGAAGACTTGAGTTTTGAAGTGGATTTGCAGTTACTGACAAATAGGTATGACTAGACTTTGACGTGTGTGTGTGTGAGTGTGTGTGTGTGTGTGTGTGTGTGTGTGTGTGTGTGTGTGTGTGTTGAAAAATTATATGGTGCTGCTTATTGTGATGGATTTGAAGTCTTCTAAGACACTCAGTCTTGCTGGCTAGATTCTGCTGAAATCAAAGTCTGGTTATAGTTGCAGTCACAGTCTGCTGCATACAGAAACTTGCAGAATATACATTGATGAGAGAATATACTTTGCAGCATCAACTTAGAGCGGTAACAAATAACTTTTTATAATAAACCAAATGGACTAAAGTTGCAGCTTAAAATACTGTTCCACTTTACTTCTCATATAGTACAGATGATGTTAGAGATATAACATTTACCTTGAGACAAATGTGTCTCTACCAATACCTCTAACATAACTGGATTAATACAGATCTTTATATACAATTTTAGTCATGCACATACATATACATTTCCTCTTGGTATTCTGTTTTGGAGAATTGCTCATCCTGTAGAAACAATACTAAATGTTACAGATGCTGACGCAAACTGCTGACTTCAGCTTTTCTGACAGTGTGAACATCCTGTTTTTTTGTCTTTTGTATAAGAACATCTGTTCTTGTGCAAACATGTCCTGTTGTTTAAGAAAACATATTCTGTCCATTATTTTTATATGCAGAAACATGTCCTGTTGTTTAAGGAAACATATTGTGTCCATTATTTTTATATGCAGAAACACTTGTTTTTAAGGAAACAGATTGTCACAGTGTTCTTTAAAAGCAGATTTTGCATTTTTGCTCTTATATACATCCTGTTTATAAGGAAATAATGTCCATTCAGCATATTCCTTATTTTCCAAGCCACAGTCATTTAGTATGGATGCTGATCACATATTACTAAACTCTCTTTCTGCATTTAAGCAAGCTTTATTTTATACCTTATTTATGTTACATATTTGTAACAAATTACTTTCAACCTTAAAACCCTGTTGAGCATAATCTTACATGTGTGTGTGTGTGTGTGTGTGTGTGTGTGTGTGTGTGTGTGTGTGTATACATCTGATGCCCTTGTCATATAGGGAAGTTTAATTAATTAACTTGCTTGGGCTCAAATCTTGTACCTTAGCTTCAGGAGACAAGATCCTTAATCCTCTACACCAACTACCAGTTGTTTGAAATGTTCTGAAATGGGTAATTTTGTCATTTACTTGGTTCGTATATTTTGTTTCACTGCTTAATGGAAAAAATGTTCAAAACAGCAAATTTAAAATAGGCTCTGATAATTGTCGCCATATTTAATTAGTAATATATTATACCAGGAAGGTGACTCAAATAACACATGCATTTATCCGTTGGCCTAAACATTTTTCAGGAAGCCCATAGTTTGAAAACATCCTACTCACCAAGGTACACTTAATCCGCAACTGCTGCATTTTCAATGACTGTGAGCTTCAATGCATTTTCAGTGAATGTGAGCTTTAAGGGAAGAGAAGTTTAATTGCTCGTGCTGAATGTTTTCAGTGTGCAACTGTTTTGTTTAGCAAATGGCCATTAGTGTTTGTGCTGTAAAGTTTAACATCAGTGTTAGTAGTGCAACAGGTAGCACACTATCCTTTGGTGCAAAAGACTGTGGGTTTTACTCCCACTCTAACTAGATGGATTACTAACACTGCAGCGCAGTATAAGGGGGTGTTGAGGGTGTCAGCCTTTGGATGAGATTTTAAACCGACGCCCCATCTGACTGTGTTGGTGGTAGGTGCTGTGAGATCTTTTACATCCACTTGAACTAACAAAAAGAATGAGGGAAATTCCACAATGTCCTGCCCATATTTCCCTTGGTAGTATAAATACCGCCAAGGTCTCCCTTAAAAAGAGGCTACTAGTGGGACTAACCTAGTCAACAAAGGATAAATAAATTTAAAGTTTTATATTAAATCCACATCTGTCTTCATTTCAAACATAAAGAAGAAAAAAGTATGCATGCTGGCAGTTTTGAACAGTGTTTATGGTATCTGGAAGTATAATTTATTTATTTATTGTACTTTGCTGACATTTCATTTACTGGGCACAGCCCTGTTAAGCGGGGGGGGGGGGACTCAGGAAAAAAAAAAGCAGAAACAGTTTGTATATAAAAAATGCTATGGTGTTTACATTCACTTTATCAGTGTAGAAGGACATTACATCATTATGATCATGATATAGTAGAGCATTAATATAGCAGAACATGTTATTCAGACCCATTTCTACAATAATGTGATATGGTGAGGAAACTGGAGTGCAAAAGTGAATGCCATGTTACTCTGCACAGGCCTTTAGAAACAGGCAGAGTGGCCTTTTACTTTATTCAGAGTTAGATTGCAATGGCATCAGAGCTAGATAAATCATGAGTGGGGACTAAGCAGCAAACAAGCTTTTTAGAAAGAATAACTTGTTTCTGTTTAGTCAAGGAGACTAAAAGAAATAAACATTATGACATTATGTAATGTATTTAACCAATGTGCACCTAGAAGCTGGCTTATACATTATAAGCATCCACATTGCTGCAGTAGTGCTTTCGTACATCAGATTTATTAACATTAATATCAGTCACATGGCTTTCATTGTAAACTAAGTATATCCAAACATTATTTTTGGTGCTTTCCATGTAGCTTGGAATTGTACAGTTAGACATCCCTTCTTGGTTTCATCCTACTTGTAACTGGTATAGCAACCTACTTGACATCACCTCAGATATGACTGATTGTGTTCATGCCTTTGAGATATCTCTTTAAAGTACTTAATTGGTTTCCACAGATGCCAGTCTGAATCCTCACCTCCTACCCCCAGTATCAGCACACCTCCTGGCATAATGGTTAGGATATTTGCCTTACAGACACAAGGTGTAGTGTTTGATTCTCTCATGGGTTAATTGGCTAGGCTTAAAATGGCTCACAAGAGCTGTTAGCCTAGTACTAATCTATGAACTTATGACATGTCAGAGTTGGCTTGATAATTCAGATAGACCCTTGCCTTGGAGATCAGCTATAGCCTATGAAACAAGGAACATCAACCAAAAACATAGATGTTGTACTAGATCAAGCATTTGCTGTCTATCACATCCAACATATGGCACGTAGAAGAAGCTGTCCTCTATTTTGTGTACCTAGAATAAGATCTGGAGGTTTTTATGTCTGCCCCTTCTAATACTAATGGAAAGAGGCAGCTGCTAAATTCTTTACAGCGCATATAGGTCCCTTCAAATTATCTGTGGAATGAAACCATTTATTTATCACTAGGGATAATATATAATTATCAACCAAGGGATGGATAAGTCTAATCTAAAACCAAACTGAGTAGGATAATTCAAGCCTCAAAAGGGAAATTGACTAGGTTTAAAATGGCCTGCAAGGGCAGCTAGTTTAGTACTTATCTATGAATGTATGGAAGGGAAGGGGGAGTGTAGACCTCACCCTGTTATAATGCAAGATGCCTGATGTATCTTAAGTATTATGAAGTGTGGTGTAAACTTGTAGAACCATATATGGCAGTATTTTCCTAGTGCAGTTTATGGCTCATTGTTCCATCAAGTGAGTGATGGAGAAAAATGTCGTATTCCACCTGGATAAATACTCTGCCATCCTCGTCCATCTTAGATCATGTAAGATGTCACAACTTGTGTACCAGAGCCCTCTGCACTGGAACTCAAGCATACCTGTTGGTGTCCTCAAACTCCCATATATAGCCTTTGAACTAGTATGCCAACCTCAGTTTTAAAAAGTTAAGAAATCATTCTATCCTAAAGAAAAGAGAACTTCTGACTGATACGTAGTACTGGGACAGCCCCTGGCAGTATGAAGGTGTGGGAAGGGAACTGGAGTATGAGGGGTACAGATGATCTGGCCAGCTCAGCTGAACAAGGGCAGTGAAATAAACAGAGTTCATGTTCTTTTCTGTCAGGTTCGCGTGATCATTGCATTTCCATAATTTAGTGATCTTCACCTTTCTCTGAAGTTGATCACGGCAGACATAAATCTAGCCACCTGGCAGTGTAAACCTTGGCTCAAGATGATTGTCACTGTTGAAGTGACACCCCAACCCTCATGTGCAAAATGGGAAAAGAGGTTATGGATGGATGGATGGATGGAACTTTCTCTGAAGTTAGTTTGCAGCTATTGTCCCCCCAAAAAGTACTTGTGTCTGTGTTTGGCTGTATTATTTTAACATTATTACTTCTACTGGGCAATAACTCACAACAAAAAGTGACATTGTATTGCTATGCTGTGTAACAAACCACGTTTTTAAAGTCTGTGTAAATATTGCTTTAAACTTGCACTGTAGTTTGCATGTAGTTTTATTTTTGCTATAAGTATCTTACCATAGGTCAGTCATTTAGATGGTTTTTGCTTTTTTCATCAAAACATATTGCTTCTTCTTTGTGTATTTTTCTTCTGCACTTACCTGTGTTATTTTCATGGAGAATAGATTTAATATATTAAGTTTTTATTTAACAAAAGTGAAATGAATATATATATCAGATAGTATGCTTTTATTTAAAATAATAAAACTTTAATATAAATAACAAGCAAAGAAAGTTTCACCATTGACCTGCTTTTCCATCTCAGAGACATGCAATGTGAGTCCAAGCAACCAATTTCTGGTCACTCAGACAAAACAGACACTTGTTAAAATAACCGGAGGGATTTTTTTTCTGTTGCTTATACTGATATTACTCATAAACATATATGTATGTCATGTAAGCAATACAGCATCTTAGCAGTGATGACAGTTACGGAAAGTACTGCCGAAACCATATCTGAAATTATATAATGAAAAGGAACAAGAAATTGATAATGGATTGTGTACTTCCTGTATTAGAGTGCTTTACCTGGTAAGAAATAGCTAACAGATGTTGCACAACATTCACTCAGAGGTTAGCAGGTATACAGGGGAGCACCTGTGTCTTTGAACAGGATAGTGAAAATGCTGCAGAGTTAAAAATTGTAAATTGTGGTATTTGAACACTTTCTTAATTTCATGTCCTACTTCATTAAGTTCCCCTTTTGCATGTTTTTTATTTTGTTTTATGAGGTGTGTGTGTGTGTGTGTGTGTGTGTGTGTGTGTGTGTGTGTGTGTGTGTGTGTGTGTGTATAGCAGTAGAAGGGGGTGTTGCAGTTTAACCCAACTATTACATTAAAGTAATCTGTACTAAATGTTTAGTACCAAAAGATCAAAGTCAAAATATTCGCAATTGAAGGAGATTTAGACAAATAATGGTCAGTGGTGCTTCAACATGACTTTGTAAAGGTAGTAAATTCAATCATATGCGCTATCAGTGCTCTCTTCTCCCAGTTTACCAGTAAGAGGTCCACCATCTGCAGTTACAGTTCTTCCAGCTATAAGTGGTTATGGCTCTTGTAATTTTTTATGTGAGATACAACAGTTAACATTTTTTTTAGTAACAAAGTGTTGTCTTACCTGTTTTACAGGTATAAAAAAAAGGTGGGGCCCTGTGTGGCTGTGGCTGTGTCAGATCATTCTAGATATTTTGTCTTCTTCTGCACAGAAAATCTCAAAAAAAAATTCTGCACTTCCAATTGAAGGTGCACTATCTTATAGTAGACAGAAGTCACTACAAATTAGACAATCAACATCTACATGTTGCTAGTTGGATGCCTTGACGTCTGTGGAGTATCTGAGGCCTACTACTCACATGGAGCTAAAACAGCTGGGTACTTCAACTTCTCACACTCTAAAGTGCCTGAAACTAGTAGAAGAGGTCCCTGGAATATATTGGACAAGGAAAAGAGAAAGGGATGTCAGAGAACAAGGAAAATAAGTTGCAGAGCAGGTATTGATGTAAAGTTAAAAGCAAACACCTACAGGCATGTAGTACCAACTATTCTGTTAGCTAAGGTGAGATCACTGTATAGCAAGATGGACTGCTTGAGACTGGAACTCTCCAACAAGAACAAGGTGAGAAATACTTGTTTATTTTTGATTACTGAGACGTGACTGCATGACAAGATAAATGATAGTGCAGTATACTTAGAGAATTTTACGCTGTTTTGTGCAGACAGAAAACATACACTGTGTGTGGAAAGGCCAGAGGAGGTGGAGTCTGCATCTATGTTAACAAAAGATGGTGCAACATCTGTGAAATCATACTATCACACTGCTGTGAAAACTTACAGTTCCTGTCCATTAAATTTAGACCATTTTACTTGCCCAGGGAGCTGAATGGGGGTCTGTGTAATAGTGGTGTATATCCCACCTAGTGCTAATACCACTGAGGCTCTAAATAAACTATGCAATCACATGGGTGAGCTGCAGAGCAAATATCCTGACTTTGTACATGTGGCAGCTGGTGACTTTAATAAAGCAGATCTGAAAGAAGTACTCACAAACTACCATCAGAATGTGGATGTTACTACAAGGGGTAATAATATCCTGGACAAGGTGTACATAAACTTAATGAAAGCTTATAAGGTAGTGCAACTTCCACAAATGGGAAACTCTGACCATTATACCATCCTGCTATGGCCAGCTTACAAACCTGCACAAAGAAACAAATCAGGGTATGGTCTGAAGGAGATATGGAGGCCCTCCAAGACTGCTTTGAAATAACCAAATGGTATATGTTCAAGGAGGCAGCCACAGTGAATCAGCATCTGAACATTGATGAATACACTGAGGTAGTGATGGCATACATTTCAAAGTGCATTGATGGGGTAACAAATACCAAGAGTACCACTATTAGAGCTAACCAGAAGCCATGGCTCACCCCTAAGGTATATGAGCTTCTGAAGGAGAGAAATGTAGCTTACAGGGCTAAGGACAACACGGCCCTAAGTGTAGCAAGAGGTAATCTGAGGAAGGGTATAAAGGAGGCTAAGAGTGAGTATGGCAGAAAGGTACAGAGCCACTTTGAAGATATGAAGGATGCAAGGTGACTATGGCAAGGCATACAGGAGATCACTGACTACAAAATTAGGTCAGCACAGTGTGAGGATAGCATCAAATTCCTGGACAGTTTGAAAATCTTCTTTGGTAGATTTGAGGAAAGAAACAACAGGTTGACACTAAATGTACCCACTGATGAGAAGGATGCAGTATTCAGCCTCAGCACAGAGGAAATAAGAAGAGAGCTAAGGAGAGTGAACCCCTGGAAGGCTGCTGGCCCAGACAACATACTGGGTAAGGTGTTAAAAGGCTATGCTGATCAACAACTCTATTCCAATGGCAAAAGTACCCTCATGGTACAAGGAAACTAACATCATCCCACCACCTAAGAAAACCACTCCCTCCAGCCCTAATGACTACAGACCAGTTGCTCTGACATCCACTGTTATGAAATGTTTTGAACAGCTGATCAAAAAACATGTTCTATCATGCCAACCTCCTGATTTTGACCCTTTGCAGTTTGCATACTGAGCTAACCGACCCACGGCTGATGCCATATTAGTAGCACTACACATCTCCCATGAGCTTTTAGAGGGCAAAGACAACTACGTGAGGATGCTTTAAATAGACTATAGCTCTGCATTTAATATGGTGGTACCAATACAGCTGATAGAAAAACTGGCACATTTAGGAATCAGTAAACATCTCTGTAACTGGATCCTGGACTTCCTGATTGAGAGACCACAGAGGGTGTGTTCAGGTAAGAACACATCAAAGTGCATCACGATTAATACTGCGGTTCCACAGGGATGTGTTCTCAGACCACTGTTATTCACCATCCTGACCCACAACTGCCTTCCTTGGCACAAGTCCAACAATATCATCAAGTTTGCTGATGACACCACAATCGTGGGGCTCATCACAAAGGAGGATGAAAGGGTGTACCAAGAGGAGGTGGCATCTCTGATCAGTTGGCATGGTGCAAACAACCTTGACCTGAATGTATGCAAAACCAAAGAGATTATCATTGACTTTAGGAAAAGGACAACAAACCACCCAGTGCTCAGGATCAATGGTGAGAGTGTGGAGAAGGTTAAGAGTATGAAATTCCTAGGTGTACACATATAAGAGGATCTCTCGTCATCTGGAAACACCAGCCAACTTGTCAAGAAAGCACACCAATGCCGCTACTCATTAAGAAGGCTGGAAAAAAGCTAAACTTCCTCCTCATATTCTCTCCACCTTCTATAGAGGTGCAGTAGAGAGCATCCTCACCTGCAACTTCACAGTTACAGAAAGGAAGGCACTGCAAACAGTGGTAAGGGTTGCAGAGAAGGTAACAGGTTCCAGTCTTCCATCGATACATCTTTATTCTGCAAGAAGCATCTGAAAGGCCAGCAAAATAATACAGGACAACACGCATCCTGCGCATGGACTGTTTATGCATTTGGCATCGGGGAGGAGATATCGCAGCATCCGCTGCAGGACTACAAGATTCAGTAACAGTTTCTACCCTACAGTGATTAGACTTCTGAACTCAGGCACTAGTCCCAGGGGTCTGGACATATAATAAGTCAATTTGTATTTATTTGTGGAGTATATACTTACATATATTCCAAGTAAGTGCAATATTTACTTTTTATATCCATACTCAGTATTACTTAATGCACTCAAGTGCAATATTAGACAAATACTTAGGTATTTCAATCTCTAGTGTATTTCGTATTACTTTAAATAGGGCAATTTAATTCATGGGTGGGTATCGGTATATAAGTGTTGGTACATGTCTGCTCTTTTTTGCATGTATTGGGAGTAGTATTGTATTTGTTAGTTATGTTTATTCCTCTACTTGTTCATGTTGTTTCACTTTCCTTTGTAAGCTCAAGAATTTTGTTTAGACTACACGTGTGTAGTTTTAAATGACAACATTTACTTTGCATTTGACTTTACAGACTGCTGCAGTGCAAATGAGAGAGCTGTGCATTCCAGTTATTGACTGATACAGGTGTTTCACATTTACTTTCTGTTCTGCCTTGAACAACATGTTAAATGTTCATATTGTTTTCCTGGTGGGTTTGGAATAGAATTCTGTGTAGCAGTATGTCAGGCAAGACCTTGTTTCATATTACATATTTTTCCATTGATGTGGCTTTGTGTCATAAACATAGCTATTAAAAACATATAGAAGGGTGGGAGATTTGTTGTTTCATTAACTAATTGCAGCAGATGTGTGGATTAGAGGATTCTAAAAATATGACTGGTTTGTTAACCTCGTACACTTGCTGTCCCATACTATAAAAATCCTCTATAGAAGGCTTTGTAGCTAACTGTAATCTAGCCTTATTGCAGCTGTCAGTATTCTGTTTTCAATGCAAATTGCTGTTCCCTGAGATGTCTCAATGTTTATTTACTAATAAAAAAAAAGCAGGTGGCAGTGTTTTTTTTTTCCATGCCATCTCAGACTGTCACAGATGATTACGCACTAAGATGCTAAACCTCTCTTGCATTTCATTGTAGTTACAGAATATGCTACAACTCTGAAATGAAAACACATTCCCTTAAGTGATTCTTGCAATGCATTACCATCACATACAGTCATTCCGGAAGAATTTCTGGAACTCAGACTTTGATCTCCAGTGAGAATTTCTTACACAGATGTAAAAAATAATTACATACTGATGCCAAAGTATAAATTCCGAAATAATATGAAAGGAATCTAAAATAAAGGTAATTTGAATTACTTAGATTGAAGGGTGTTTTTTTAAGTATAATGTAGGGACATTGGAAGGTTCAATTATTTGTGTTACATGGATGTCCCTGAGTCTGAAACCTATGTTTCAAAGATTGGTAGCTTTTGTGCCATTACATCATGCTGTTCCGAACAGCATCTGAATGCAGTTTTTTTTTAAGCGGGTAAACCCACTAAAGAACTGATGCCTCGTTTTATGGACATCTCAGAAGTAAACACTGTCTACTTATGTTTCTGGCTTACAGTCAGACAGGCCAAGAGAATCAAACCTTGGACTATGTGAAGAATGTCATTAGCAGCTCATAGCCTTCTCTTCTATGCTAAACTGTCAAGCTTCCAAATGCACTCAATATGTACTACAGATAAACCAATTTAAAAATAGTTATTTCAGGGTTTAACAATACAGGGAGCTTAACTTCTCTAGTGCGTCTATCAAATTATTCACTCTTCTGTCTGTGTATCACTCGAATCACTTATCTTTTTCTACTTAATATGTAATTTGTTAATAAGAGACTAAAATACAAGTATTGGTTGTAGTTATGGGCTGGTAGTCTTGTTATCAGTCATTAACCAAGTTGCCAAAGACTGTTGAAGTTGTGTTTGATTAAATTCCTAAAAGTTAGCACAGTGGTTTAAGACCTTGGGGGTAATTCAATAAAGCCTACACAGAGCGATTCTACCGCTATAGGTTCATAGGTAGGCACTAGGCTATCTGCCCGAAGGCATTTATAAGCTTAGCCAGAATGTGTTGGCTTTCACACCCCCCCCCCTTAGATTAGTTCCCCCTGTGCCTCTGTCCAGCAGAGCCACCGAAGTGATCCCCGGGGTAAACTTTCTGTTTCCCATCCACTCGTCAAGATTTCTCTTGAAGAGTGTTAGCGAGGAGCTCTGCCTAATGTAGATTGGAATCTTGTTCCAAAGCATGGGAAGTCTCTGGGACAGGAATCTATCCCTCCAGCACGTCCTATTTATTGTTGTGGTGAGGTTTAGATCCCTAGAGCATGTGGCTCGAGGGGATAAGGTTTTCTTTAGGTGGAGCATGTCCATCAGTTCTGGGTTGGACATGGCCTTGTATGTAAGGCAGAGATCACCTCTGAGTAGGTGGTATGCAACTGAGTACAGCTGGAGTTTCTTCAGTCGAGCTGCATAGGACATCTGTTTGAGGCCAGTGATCCTTTTGGTGAGAAACTTCTGTGGTCTTTCCAGCTGTTGCAGGAGTCTTGTAAGGTACATCCCAAATGGGGCATTGTACTCTATGATGGGTATGATGAGCGATGAGTAGAGGGGCACAATTACCTCTTTTGATCTGGATGCAAACCCTTTTGTGATTAGGTGGGTCACATAGAGAGATTTTCTAACCACTTTGGCAATGTCATTTTCAAAGGAGAGATTACTATCTACTTGGGTCCCCAGATCCCTTATTACGTCTTCCGTATTTAGAGGACTGCCACCTATGTGGCAGTTTGTGGGTACTTTGTTTTTTCCAAAGGAGATGACTATGCACTTTTTGGCATTTACCTTGAGGCCATGTTTTTGACACCAGGTATCCATCTCATTGAGACCCTTTTGGAGGATGTCTTTGTCAGCCAGAGAGTCAATAATCGCCCCTATTTTGCAGTTGTCTGTGAACGTGGTCAGCCATAGTCCTCCTGTGCTTGCCTGTACCTCTGAGAAGTACATGCCAAACCAAACAGGAGGGGTCCTCGGACTGAGCCCTGGGGAATGCCACTTGTAACCAGTTTAGAGTCAGACCTAGCTCCCACAACTCTCACCATGTGGGTTCTGTCAGTGAGCCAGCTGGCAACCCATCTTGTGATGTAGGCGTTTATCTTCAGGCTGGTGAGCTTGTCTATAATACCAGAATGGGGAATGGTGTTGAAGGCCTTTCCAAGGTCTAGATAGGCTGTGTGTACCACCTTTCCCTTGTCTATATCCTTGGTAACTGTCTCAAAGAAGTCCACCAGGTTTAGGAGGCATTATTTGCCCTTAACAAAGCTAAACTGGGTAGGGTCCAATGTTTGGAGGTTCCCAATGTCTGTTAATGAGTTCCATGATGACCAAGCTAGTCAGGCTTATAGGGCGATAGTTCCTGGGGTCTGTTGTGGCTCCACCTTTGTGGAGCAGAATAACTGTTGCTGTGCGCCACTCTATGGGTACATAGCCTGTGGAGAGGCTGAGTTTGAACAGTGTGTTTAGGTAAGGGGTTAGTTCGTCTTTGACCTTGTTTAGGACGCAGCCTGGGACACCGTCCGGTCCCATTGATGCCATGTTTTTGGCTTTGGAGAAGGCTGTTTTAATGTGAGTGTCTGTGATTTCAGGGGCTCTACATTCTTCTGGTATGGTTATGGACCCTTTTGGGGGTGAGAGGGGGGTGAAGTTTGCACTGAAGCTGTCTGCCAGGATGTTGGCGATATCGGTCGGTTCAGTGTATTTTGTGCCATTCTGCACTAACTCTGAGCAAATCTGAGCATTGCCTCTTAGATTCTTGACATAGCTAAAGAATGCCTTGTGGTTATCTTTGGAGTTCTTGGCAATTTTTCTTTCGAAGCTCGCCTTGGATGATTTTATAAGGGATCATAGTTTCTTGCTGATACTGATCAGGGATGTCTTCTCGTCTTGGGATTTTACTCTTTTTTGTACTAGTTTCCTCCTTCTGTTGTACAGCTTGTTTATGGCAGGGGTCCACCAGACTGGTTTCCTTTTCTTGGAGGAGTGAGTCTTGGTTTTGCTTGGGATAGTATGATCCATGCATTCTTGTAGGTGCCCGTAGAATGCATTAGTAAAGGATTTTGCAGCTTGGACAGCGTTATCCTTTAGTATGGGGGCTTTGAAACTTTCTACCTCGGTCTTAAGTAACGTGAAGTTTGCTTTTAAAAAGTTTTTCACGGTGGTTTCCTTGTCCAGGGGTGGGGGTGGAATGTGGATATCCAAAGTGATTTGTTTATGGTCAGATCTAACCAGTGTGGGGTTGACCTCTGGTGTGGAACACCGGTCACCCATGTTGGTGATGACCAGGTCCAATATGTTGTCACCTCTGGTGGGAGTGTTGACCAGTTGATCCAGGGTGTTTGAGTTTATAAATTCTAGTAAATGTTGGGCAAGGGAGTTAGTACTTGAGTAGTTCTCCCAGTTAATGTTTGGGTAAGTGAAATCACTCAATATTAGGGTGTTTGGTAGGACCTTTATGTTTCCCAGTGTTTCCAGAAACGTGGAATGGGGTTCCTGGGAAATGGTGGGTGATCTGTAGCAAGCTACAATTTGAAATGCAGTTTTGCCCATTGTTAGTTGCACATGGATGATCTCTGGAGCATCGTGCTGTACCACTAACCTGGAGGTGTGGGTATCCTTGATGAATATGGATATGCCCCCGCCTTTTGTATTTCGGTCCGGGTTCTGTGGCCAAAATGTATGGTATGAGTTGTAGTCTGGTAGTGCTGGGGTACTCTCTGGAGCCTTAAACCAGGTTTCTGTTACTGCACATATATCGATTTTCTCTATACTGAGGAGTGCCTTGAGTGCATGCATTTTGAGGTTTAGACTTCTGGCATTGAGTAGCATTACCCTCAGTTTTTTGTTACTTGTGCTATTTACGGTGGTGGGTTTGTCTTTTGAGCCTTACCTAAAAAAAAGGCACTATGGGGGTTGCAAGAGCCTTGGCCAGTATTCAAAAGCCTAAGGGTGACAGGTGCAAGCTGTCTCTAGCGAAGCAGCATGGCTTGTCGAGCATGTCATCCCAGGCAGACAGACACTAGATCCCCTTTGAATGACGCTAGAAACTTAGCCAATTGTTGAAATTGATATTTTTTCTTCATACCGTGTTATCATTCTTGGTGAAGGCCAGGATGCTACTCAGGGTTAGGGTCATACCGGCCTGGGTTACGTGATCAGAGAGCTCTTCCATGTCTCTTTTCATGTTGTCCAGGGAGGTACGACACAGGTCTTTCACACCAACATGGACAATGACAGAATCATGTTTGTACTTGTTCTGGAGTGACCTGAGTGCTTGTGTTATGTGGGAGATCCTGGCACCCGACAGGCAACTAACAGTAACCTTCTCCTTATTCAGCCTAGTGAGTGGGACATCAGTGTGCCTGACTATAGAGTTACCTATTACTAGTATGCTATTTTGCCTTAAGGGCTGTGATTGCATGGCACATTGGTTTTGTGAAGTATGTGTTTCATGGTTTGTGTTGGGGGGGTAGAGGTTGCTTGGATGTCTGCTTTGGTGGTCTCTGTTGCTTTTGCAGATTTTTATTTAGAGCCTCCGAGTATGTTTTCATATATTTATGTGTGTTTTTTGCCGGTGCTGGTTTAATGAGTCTATGTGAGACTGGTGGTGTGATGCAAGTATTTCCCTTCTCCTCTTGACTGTCTGATCCAGTCTTGGGTTGAGAGAGCTTAGCCTCCATTTTGGCTGTATAATTGCATCTCTCGCATGTATTAATGTTTGGTGGTAGGAGGAGAGGGTTGTCTGTGTACATGAGGCAGTTGTAACATTGCCTCAAAATGCCCAGATTCACCAGTTGGACTGGAGAGTACACCTGAAACTGTCCTTTGGACATGCCTGGATAGGTAAAGTGAACTGTTTTACTGAATGGTTGGTAAGGTCGAATAGAGAGCCTTGTCCTTCTGTACAGTATAGGGGGGGTCTAGTGCTAGGGTTTATAAGTGCTTGCTATGAGTTTTGAGCAAGTGACAGGCTGAGAAATGAATGGCTTGAGTGCTTAAGTTGAAAGTTTGTCTAGTTCCAAGGGAAAAATTGAAGAGTAGACTTTGTGGAGCCGGGAATAGTTATACCCTAGCTAACCGGCGCTGCCCGGCATGCACAACTGGGCAAATGCGTTTTTTATAGCAGGGAAATGAAAGAGAGAGAAATTAGCCCAAAATGGCCAATAAACTACTAATTTCTGGGCTGAAACCACTCCCCCAGGGACAGATAGGCTGCTGAAAGCTCCCCTCTCTCACAGGTGAACAGAGAAACTTCCTTCTATCCAAGTAAGGCATGAGCAAACACAGAGATTTGTAACACAGTCCTGAATTTACCACTAAACTGAAAACTGGATTATACTAGCTTATGTGGGAAACAAGTATATTTTTTTTGTTTTGTTTTTTCAGAAAATAAAGCAGATACAATCAAAAAAACACTTTAAATGCACAGAAAAGGATACTTAATGTTATATATCTCAGAACAGAGTTGTAGTCAATGCCCCTAGTAATAAAGTAGGAAGAAATCCAAATCTAGCCCAACAAAAAGGTGAAGAAATAAAGTTCTGAGAGGACAAACTGGTTCAAAAGTTTAATACATAGACACTATTAACGCTCACAAAAATACGTTTTCATTTGATATACACTTCATCAGATGCAGGCTTGAATTAAACTCCTTCTATATATACTATTTCTCTCAGAGCTTTATTGCTTCACCTTTTTGTTGGGCTGGATTTGGAATTCTTGGTGAACTTTTAACCCACTTGGTAGTTATTTTGATTTAAAAGTAGGAAGAAACACAAATACAGTAAAAGCAGATGAATAAAATGTAGTTATATATATATATATATATATATATATATATATATATATAAAACAATAGAAAACAAACAAACTGATTTAAACAAGTTATCCAATTAACCAGAAAAAAGCTCAGAACTGAGCCCTGTTCCAGCAGTCTTCAATCAGACAAGTTCTAACTGCAAACTCCTGCTACTAGGGTGCAGGGGAACCTTCTCCAAAAAAGATGGCCTGGATCACTGCTCAAGTTATACAAACAAAGCTAGATTCAGCAGGCCTGAATCTGGCTTATGCTACAGCAACAAGGCGCACAAATTTCAGAAGGAAACAGTTAAAATAAGCAGGCACAATAAGCCTGTGGCCAGAAATTCCCAGTTCAGAAGGGCAGAATCCAGCATCTCCTCCCACAAGAGTGCAGACCACAAACCTTCGTAATGTAGAATAACTGGCCTGACGCCCAAGTGCTTAAACCAGAACTAATACACTTTTAGAATAGCAGACACTGAGCCTTCAATCAGCAATTCCCAGCTTAGAAGGATGTAAGCTACCTGTCCTGCCACAACAGTGCAGACCACAAACCTGCTTAATGTAAAACAACCGGTATGAAGCCAATGTGCTTAAACCAAAAGACTTAGAATAACAGTTACAATTTAATCAGGCTACTACCAAGCAGTAGTAAATGCAGCAGAATAAATAAAATTGAGTACTTTTAAGAAGAGGCAAAAGCAAAATAAAGTAGGAAGAAACACAAATACAGTAAAAGCAGATGAATAAAGTGCAATTTTTTTTTTTTGGGAATAGTGTTGCAGCCCAAACATGGAATATGGCCACCAAGCGATCCAGGAAACAGGGCTGGGGGTGTGCATGAGTGTGCATTCACCATCTGAACATGGAGGTGTCCGCGGAATGCAAATCACCTCATCTGCTGGTGAAAACCATGCAAATGATGTGATTTTCTGATTCAGGAAGCAGAAAGGCATCCATGTAGGTGCTGTGTCTACAGAAAAAAAGTATGAAGTCACACACTGTGTACCGGACTATAAAATTTAAACAGGGGCTGTAACAGCCCAAATAAAAGGTTCTATATGTGACAGTAGCCATGCAAATGGCCAAATCTATGGCCATTAACATGAAAAAGTAATACAATATATGAAACATTAATCTGTTTTTTAATAGATATGCCACATTTAAGCAGCACACAAACATGCTATTTAGAAAAATAAATAAAAATGTGTAAAATATGAAATATAAAGGTATGTAAAATTATTGCATTATAGTGGCCAGCATGCAGAGTCATACACTGGCAGGTTATAATGGCAGCTAAGGAGATAAACCCTGGTGTAGTGCTGTATCCAGGGTATATGTAATTAGGTGTATGTAAATGAGCCAGGGTTACTGAATCATAAAAAGGACCACCGTGTCCGTAGGTACTAACTGTGGTAGGGCTAAAACTGTGTTGGTGTAGGCAGAACAGATAAGTACCATCAAAGGGGAGGGGGGGTCACTGCATATGTAAGTGGATTGGAGCGTACCGGTGCCTGTTTGCGCTCAGCTAAGCACAGCTAAGCAGGAAAGCGTGTCTGGATTGCTAAGCTATACTTAGCCATGCTGTGCATGTTTTAGCAAGTTAAAGAAAAGCTAAGCATGCCTGTGTACATGGGAAGGCCCTAAACTGCTAAGCAGTGTTTACACTAGCTCTGCAGGTTTGTGCGGAGCACTGTGGTTCTAAGCAGTGGAAGAAATTGGGAAAAAAATGCATAAATAAAAGGAAATAGCTTGGGAAAGCCAATCAAGTATAAATGACTGATAAGCCCTGTTCCACTGACACTGACCCATTCAAACCCCTCAATAATATAGCTGGCAGGTGGAATGTATCATAGTCAACCAATCACACAGGCTGCATCTGCAGCACACCATTATAAAGTAAGCATACGCCCTTCAATCTGATTTTTCCCACATACTCTCCACCATTGGAGTACACACTTGGGAATTTTAACAGACAAAATGATAGGGGCTGCTGCTGCTCTGCTACATCTGTATGCAGTACAGCCTGAGGTCAGTGGTGATGATGCTGACAGTAGACCCAGACTGAGGAGGAGAAGAGTGCTCAGGCCCAGGGTAACCTTTCAGAGGCTACATGAGCTGGAGATAGTAGAGCACTACAGGATTAACAGGGATATATTACAGGAACTCACCGAGCTCTGCCACCCTCACCTCAGACTCAGAGCCAACAGAGGGAATCCCATCCCAGTGGAAACAAAGGTATGTGCAGCCTTAAGAATACTAGCTACAGGTACTTTCCAAAGACCTCCTGGGGACATCATGGGGATCTCACAGGCATCTACATCCAGGGTGCTCCACCAGTTTCTGGATGTCATGCTAACACATTCCAGTGAGCACATTTATTTCGCCAGCACCTCTGAGGAGAGGACCAGCAATATGTGTCTCTTTCACCATGTAGCACACTATCCAGAGGTACTGGGTGCCATAGACTGCACTCATGTGTGCATCAAACCACCACCCGGTGAGGAGGGTAGAGTCTACGTCAACTGCAAGGGGTATCACTCCATCAACTGCCAGGTTGTGTGCAATCCCCAGGGCATTATCATCAATGTGTGTGCTGGCAGCCCTGGCAGTAATCATGACTCCCACATCTGGCATGCATCACAGCTGTTCCAGGCATTTTCCGGGGGGGGGGACATCCCGTACGGCTATCTAGTGGGGGATGCTGGCTACGCACTAGAACCACGGATGATGACACCCACGCACAAACTAAGAACATTGTAGAGTGTGTGTTTGGGCTGCTCAAGTCACAGTTCTGCTGCCTTGACATATCTGGTGCAGCCCTGCAGTATTCTCCAGCCACATGTGGACACATGTTTATAGTATCTGCCATGCTACACAATATGATTCTGTGAAAACAACTGCAGCAGGAACATCACAGGGAAGGGACACACAGCCCCCCACCATTGCCAAGGTCCCCACAGACACAGGGGAACTCCGAGGAGGAACCCCCTCAGCCTGTGCCTGTAGGCAGATGTAGGCATGCCCAGTATGCCCTGCCTTGACAAAGAGGCAATGCATAGCACATACACTGACAACCTAGGGACCCAGGGGCTGACACCTCACTCTGACTCACATACACATAGTAAAAAGGATGCCAGCCACATCACATTACCTATACCTTACCATGTACTGTGTACTGCTTGGATCCAACAGAGTCAGCCCTGAAGCATTGTCCTCTCAACTGCTGCAGGCACAAGGTAAGTCACTCTTCTTAACAACAAATGAAAGTTGTAGTAGACTGTGGTAGCATATGTATGGTATTGCTGCATGTATGCAAGGGAATGGAGTGGGCTACTGGGATAGCAGCAGACAATGGACAGCTATGTGGAACAACAGGAATTCTCTGCCAAATACTGGCTGCCCCAGAATATGCAGTAGGCCCCAAGCCACTAAAACCCACTGCACTATGTGAGGGACTTACAAACAGCGGGGTCATAGGACAGATGCATGGATGTCAATGTTAGAATCCCATACATACCTCATAACCTCTTAGAGCAAGAAATCAGTACAAAGCCATAAAGAAATGTGGGCTGAAGGCCCCAAAACAGTGAGAATCATTAAATATTGCTCTTACAAATGTAGAAAGTCAATAAATTAACAGGTTTTGCAGTAGCATGAATTCTCTGAAGGGTAAGAAGTCTGAAACTCAGATGTCTATCATTACTTTCTAACTTCTGTATTTAATGATTTGCCAGTAATTTTCCCAGACAACCACAATGTTATGAGAAATGGACCCAAAATGTGAGAGAAACATCTCGATATTCTGCGAAAATCTGTACAGTTGAGAGGTACGGTCCCCTACCCCACACACACCCATGCTCCCATAGAACTGCAGTAACAGTTATGTTTGTAAGGTAATAACAGCAGGCCACACATTCCCAGGGCTGCTCCAATCAACTTCCTAACATGTTCCCTTTCCACAATATGCTGGGGTCAGTGTGCTATGTATGTGTGTGGTTAATAGTGTCAGGAAGTAGACAGCAATGACTGGTGGCTGTAGTGGCTCACTGGGCTAAGTACATTAGTGTAGGTGACAAGGTCCATGGTTCGAGACTGGCTGTACGAACTATTTTGCATGTCATCTACACCTGTGGTAGGAGTTCTACAGGCTGTTCAGAAGTCAATATTTGTTACTACAGGAAATCTGGACAATGAAGGGATAGGGGGCCACAGATATGGACAGTACACAGCTCTGAGTAACGTAGATCATGCCTACAAGAAAAGCAGGTTGTGACAAGTCAGTCTAGCACCAGGACCCAAAAGCTGCCACATAACTGTGTCAGTATGCACAAGTCAGTGGGCACCATCCATATCCCACAAACGTTAGGGTTTCTCAGAATTTCCACACGTATGCCTCATATGTCTGTTCTGTTTGTCATAACATTGCATTTGTCTGGAAAACTATTGGCAAAACAATACAGATTGATGTGAAAACATCAATGACAGACAGTTGAGATGCAGACTTCATACCCATAAGAAAATGCAAGCTAATACAAAACCAGTCTACCAACTGTCTATGTTTGGAGGAGCAATATTAAGATGCTGTCCCCATGTCTGGGCCTGTGTCTGACTGTGATATATGGCCCTGTCAAGATGTCTGCCTGTAAGAGTTTGAGAGGTATGGCCAACACATAGCCTTAGAAAAACAGTGAAACACAAACTGTCTGAGGACCAGAGCAGATGTATAGGGCACAATGCTGGCCAACCTGCTAAACAGGTACAGTCAGAGGTGTGCAGTCTGTAACCCTGTGTGTGATGTTACAATGTCTACCCCAGTCACACCATAACTATAACTACATAAGAGCAGCAACTGTGGACAACGCCTGTGACTGGAGAAGAGCAAGACAAAGGGCCACATATAAGGGGAAGGAGGAACCACTGGCCAGACAAATGTAGAATGTGCAGACTAGAAAACTTTGTGCAGTAGCATGGGTTCTCTGCACTGTATGCAGTCAGTAGACAAATGTATGTTACCGATTCCTCATATTAATCTAAACTGATATGCCACTGACATACCAGGACATCACAGTGCTGTGCAAAATGTAACTCACATATTATGCAAAACTCTGCTCAGTCCAATACAGTCTGTACCAGCCCTAGATATGACTCAGTTAATAAGGTTAGCACACAGCCAAGAGATCCCTCAGCCACTATATCAGTGAGGGGCTGGACTGCTTACAGAGATACATCATCTAATTGGCTGTAGCACACAAAATCCTAGACTGGAGTACAGGTAGGTCTGGCCTGGAATCCCACTCTTACTATTGATGGTCATACTGGGCATGCTCCTATACTTAACTATTTTCAGCCCAAGTCTGAACCCACATCTGACTATACAACTGGGATGTACATATATCCCTTCTGCATACAGACAGCTATGTACACCTTAACTGTCCATCCCCATCCCCATCACACTTTTACCTCCATCCATCTGTATTTGGTACATAAGTTTATCTGCATCTGCTGGGTGTGGTATACATACAGATATATAGGTAACATATACAAATATATCAGTTATAGAGAGGCAGAGACAGGGGAGAGAGAGAGAGAGAGAGAGAGAAAAACAAAGAGAGACTCTGAAAGGCATAGAATGATATACAGCAGAAGCTACACGTACACCAATTTTAAGCAGTGGTATGTGCAAGTACTATGGTGAGGCCCATTGTGTAATAGTAGGTAGGGAGGAGTTGTAATCTCACATCAGTCACTGTGTGTGCATGTGTTTCTGTATGTATTACACGTACAGCAGAACACACGGACCCAATCGGCCTATGTCTGTGTAATGGCCACCTATATTTTGGCCCTGTGACTACTGTCCAACACAACAGTGGACACCCTGTCAGCAGCTACTGATCTCATCTACCCCAACAGCACTGGCAGACACTCTCTACATGTATAAGTCCTGTGGTGCATGCGATAAATACATAGTGATGTAGTGTAGACAGTTCAATAGGTAGTGTGTTAAATTCCTAGCAACTGCAACTGAGTGTGCTTAAGTATATTCCCTTGTGGCTTTTTGTATTTCCTGCCTATGTGTGTGCAATGCCAATACATTTTGGGGCCTGTTCCACCCTGTTAATCACCCATTGTCCTACTTTACAGGGCCTGTGGATATCATCCACCTTAGATACACCATTGGACACTCTTCAAGCATATAAGCTCTGTGGCACATGCAAAGAGTACATAGCATTATAGTACATACAACTAGATAGGTAGGGGTTCTAATCTCAATACTGCCAACTGTGGGTGTGTATAAGTGTATTCCTTGTAGCTTTGTGTATTTCCTATGTGTGTGCAATGCCAATATATTTTGGGGCCTATTAACCACCCATTACCCTAATTTACAGGGCCTGTTGATGTCATCCACCTTAGATACACCATTAGGCACTCTCAAAATATATAAGCTCTGCAGCACATGTGATAAGTACGTAGCACTGTAGTACAAGCAACGAGATAGGTAGGGGTTTTAATGTCACTACTGCCAACTGTGGGTGTGTATAAGTATATTCCTTGTAGCTTTGTGTATTTTTTGCCTATGTGTGTGCAATGCCAATATATTTTGGGGCCTGTTAACCACCCATTGCCCTACTTTACAGGGCCTGTTAATGTCATCCACCTTAGATACATCATTGGACACTCTCAAAGCATATAAGCTCTGTGGCGCATGTGAAGTGTACATAGTACTATAGTACATGTGACTAGATAAGTTCATAGGTTCATAGGTAGATACTAGTCTATCTGCCCTAAGGCATTTATAAGCTGAGCCAGAGTGTATTTGGCTTCTGCCTCCCTATTAGATTAGCCTACTGTGCCTCTGTAAAGTAGGTCACAGAAGGTACCCTTTTAAGATTAGTTTACTGTGCCTCTGTCTAGCAGGGACACAGCAGAGATCCCAGGGGTGAATTTGCGATTTCCCATCCACGCGTTAAGTAGGGGTTGAAATCTCAATACTGCCAACTGTGAGTGTGTATAAGTATATTCCTTGTAGCTTTGTGTATTTTTTGCCTATGTGTGTGCAACACCAATACATTTTGGGGTCTATTAACCACCCATTGCCCTACTTTACAGGGCCTGTTGATGTCATCCACCTTAGATACACCATTGGACACTCTCAATGTATATAAGCTCTGTGTGCATGTGATAAGTATGTAGCACTGTAGTACAAGCAACGAGATTGGTAGGGGTTCTAATCTCAATACTGCCAACTGTGGGTGTGTGTAAGTATATTCCTTGCAGCTTTGTGTATTTTCTGCCTATGCATGTGCAATCCCATTACAATTTGGGGCCTGTTAACCACCCATTGCACTACATTACAGGACCTGTTAATGTCATCCACCTTAGATACATCATTGGACACTCTCCAGGCATATAAGCTCTGTGGTGCATGCAAAGCATACATAGCACTATAGTACATGCAACTAGATCGGTAGGGGTTCTAATCTCAATACCGCCAACTGTGGGTGTGTATAAGTATATTCCTTGTAGCTTTGTATATTTCCTGTCTATGTGTGTACAATGCCAATACATTTTGGGCTCTATTAACCACCCATTCCCCTACTTTACAGGCCCTGTTGATGTCATCCACCTTAGATACATCATTGGACAATCTCAAAGCATATACCCTCTGTGGTGCATGTGATACATAGCACTGTAGTACATGCAACAAGATAGGCAGGGGTTCTAATCTCAATACTGCCAATTGTGGGTGTATATGTGTATTCCTTGTAGATGTGTGTATTTCCTGTCTATATATGTGCAATACCAATACATTTTGGGGCCTGTTAACCACCCATTGCTCTACTTTACATGGTCTGTTGATGTCATCGACCTTAGATACATCATTGGACACTCTCAAAGCATATAACCTCTGTGGTGCATGTGATACTTAGCACTGTACTACATGCAACAAGATAGGTAGGGGTTCTAATCTCAATACTGCCAGTACTGTGTGTGTGTGTGTGTGTGTGTGTGTGTGTGTGTGTGTGTGTGTGTGTGTGTGTGTGTGTGTGTGTGTGTGTGTGTGTGTGTGTGTGTGTGTGTGTGAGACTCCCACCCCATTGCATTACTTTGCAGAGCCTGCTGATGTCATCCACTTTAGATACACTGTTTGGCACTTTGCAGGCCATACCTCTCAACTTTGTAGAAATTTGCAAAATATTCAGATGTTTGCCTCATATATTTGATCTTTGTCACATAAAATTGTGGTTTTCTGGCAAATCATTGATAGTTGAATTCAGAAAATAATGACAGACATTTGAGTTTCAGACTTCATACCTGCCACAATAGTAATACTAATGCAAAACCTGTCACTGTATCAGTTATCTATGTTTGTAAGAGCAATATAGAAAAGGTGTCCCTATGTTTGGGCTTGTATCCCCCCAGTATTGAAAGTTTTGTCCACATTTATTAGTCTAAGAGGATGAGAAGTATACTCCAAACATATATGCTCCATGGAGCACCCAATAAGGACATAGAACTATAGTACATACAGCTAGATAGGTAGGGGTTCTAATCTCAATAAAGCCAACTGTGTGAGTGTATGTGTCTGTATGCATATTCCCTGTAGTAGTGAGGCTGTTTTGTCTGGGTGTGTGCACTGGTTATACCATTTTGTGTGCCTGTGCCACCCTGTTAACTCCACCATCACCAACCTAATCAGGGCCTACAGATGTCATCCACCTTAGATGCAGAGTTACACATTTTCAAACACAATAGCACCGTGGTGCATGCAATATGTATGGTGGACTATAGTGTACATAACTACATAGGTGTTCTAAATCTAACACTGGAAACTGTCTGTCCATGTGTGTCAGAATGCATGTCCCCCTGCAGCAGTGTGTGTGACACCCTTATACCATTTTAAGGGGGCCTATTTACCCCCCACTGACAATCCTTACAGCACCTGCAGATGTCATCCACCTGAATAGTAGTGGCATTCACTGCAAAACTGTATAAGCTCTGTGGTTCATGCGCTATGTATATAGCGCTACTGTATGTAAAACTAGGCAGATAGGGGTTCTACTATCAACAAGGGCAGTTCATGAGTGTGTGTGTGTGTGTGTGTGTGTATGTATGTATATCCCCTTGCAGCAGTGTGACTGTGTTAGGGCCACAAACACACCTCTTGACCCCTTAGAGAAAGACATCTGATTAAAGCCATACAGAAATTGGGACAAAGCCCAAGTACTATGGTCAATCTTGAAATATTGCTCTGACAAACATACAAAGTAGATAGCATAACAGGTTGTGCATTCACATACATTTTCTGAAGGGTATGAAGTCTGACAAGAAAATATCTGTCATTATTGTGTAACACCTGAATTTAATGACTTTACACTACTTTGCAGGAAAACCACAATGTTATGACAAACGGGAAAAATATGTGACAAATATCAGGATAGTCTGCAGAAATTTGTAGAGGTGAGAGGTATGGCCACCACCTGTCTCACCCTGCAGGTTGTCTGGCCACAAACATGGGAATTGATTCTGCCAGGAGTGGTACTGGCACCACTATGCCCAGGGCCAGATATGGTATTTCATGCTGATGGTGACTGGTGTCTGCTGGGTCTGTGTCCCTCATGTGCCCATGGCCTGCCACATTGTGGTTTGGACAGCACCCTCCTTTCGATAGTGATGGTGGTACTGCCACTATGAGAGTGCGACTGTGCATGGTCGTGCTGACTCTCAGATGATGATGATGTTGTTGCTGACCTTGTCCACATGTCCAATGCCCTACCCCCACCACATGTTCCAGTACAGACATTGCATGGTTAAGGACTGACAATGTCTCACCCCACCATCTATCCACTACATCAGCAAAATTACAAAAGGCATCACCAATGCCATGGAGAGATTCATGCATGCCAGGCAGTGAGGAATCCATCACTCTGAGCATCCATCTGGTGTACTGTTCACACATGCCTGTGCCTCCATGATGACCAAAACATGCTTTGGATGACACGTGCTGTGACACCTTTGACAGGTGATGGATGGGCAGCAGTCCTCCTTCAAGAACCCCTATCATTCTGCCTGTGTAGGACCTCACCAGCTCTCTGGCTATGGCTAATATCTGCAGTCACAGATGCCATAGTTGCCACACTCCCCTGTTCAATGCCACCATCCTCTGACTGCCCAATATCTGTGGCTGCTGAAGACTGGGTATGTGTGGGCATACAGACTGTGTGCGGGGACATTGGGGGTGGAAGTGGGATGTCAGCCAGTGAGCCAGATTCAGCACCCATTAATCCCACCTGTGCCTCACTATGGCCACCATCATCATCACAGTCCGATGAGACACTGACATAAGGTTGTGAGGGGGACACACTCTGACCTCCATGGTCACCTGTGAGGCAAAGATAACATGACTACATTAATCCCTGCACTATAATGAATGCTGACCCCCCCCCACACACACACACATACAAGTGAGGTACCATGAAGGCATGATACACATCACACCTTCTGACTAATGCCATGCACACCACACAATCAGACCAGAACAGACACACTCTGGACAGACCCTCAACAACATGCAGTGCAGCTATGTCTATTAAATGTTGCTAGTACTATACACTTGTGAGATATGTGGCAAGTCAGTGTATGTGATTGACCATCACCTAAAGCACATTGCACCCATTTACACAATAGTAATGCACCCCTGTATAGCAGACTGGCTACACCTTTACAAAAATACATTCTAATATGTTAAAACTCCTGAAAATATGCTACTGTGATTACCAATATGATGCACTGTGAACCACACCGCCACTGAACATACACATATTGCAACATGGCTAAGCTTAACAGTAGTGTGCACGGCAAACTGGCAGCCCTTAATATGCCTAGGGTATAGATGAGCCATAACAAGACAGTTCCACACTCACCAGCTACAGGATGATGGTCCCCGGCCACACCAGCAATACCTATGGATTTGTGGGGGAGGTGTATTCTCAGCAGACACACATATGGCATTGGTATACGATAATATGTGCATTTATCAATATGTACAGTACAAACTGTGATACTACTCAAATTGCTGACATTCACAATATGTGTGCACATGTGTGCATTACAAAACCCCACCCACAAATGCAGACTGACCTGACATATGTGTACAGGTATGCAGAGGCTGCCACTATGAATGCTACAGTATTAACATGATGACTACTGGAGGCTTACTTGAATGCTTCTTGGCTGTGAAATTTGTGCCACCCACCTCCACTGTGATAATTTCTTTTGAGCTGGTGGCTGCACCCAGGTTTGCCAGGAACTCCTCTGTGGCTGACAGTGGGGGGTTGTGTAGTAGGCCCTCCCCCGGTCCCAGTACAGTCCCTGGCCACAGCTGCAAACTTTGCCGTGCATGACGTATTACATCTGTAGCACGGTGTCAGACCTCTTCATAGCTTCTGACCGGTGGCCCACATCATTCACCATTGCTATGATGTCTGCCCACAGTGCACCACATTGTTGCTAGTTATGGAGGGTCCTTGTCAACAGCACCTGGTGATGGAGTCTCAGGACATAAATAATGGCAGCAGTCTCAGCTTCTGAGAAAGATGGATTGCAATGTCTATACATCCCACCTGAAAGACATAAAGAGGGGAACCCATCACTGGACCACATACAGTGCACTGCTTGTTCATAGCCTGTTTACATGGTATGCTGTGGTGTCAGCCTCCTACTGTTTTAGTATGCACCTGGGCTGTAGACCCACCACTCAGGTCTCCCTGGCCTTCCTCCATCATATTCTGGACTATATGGGTCAGCAGTGTCCTACAGTTCCCCCTGCCAGTGTGATTGATATGGGTGTCCTGGCACAGTATAGTACCTGCCTCATGTACACAGATGGGCAACCACCTACAAACACCACCAAGTAACGCACTGTGTGACAGATGCAATGTCAGTAGTAACTAGCAGTCCATGCTCTCGCCCTTTCAGTGCCATATATCTGTCCCCAAACAGGTTGCCAATGCAATTAGTACACCTCACACCTATAAAACACACACATGCATACACAGTGGACCTCAACATACACATCCACAAACAAAGGAGACCTCCAAGGCAAAGCCACACATGAATGCCACAGCAGTACACAGCACATACTACACATGGCCACACACCTGTGTCCCACAGTCATGAAGGCATCAGCACGTCAAACATGTTACACATAGGAGACTCCATTGTGAGACACACTGATGTGTCTCTCACCTGGCTGTATATGTGGATAGTCACAGTTACTTGTGTGTCTGGTGACAGACTCTGCCATATCGCATATGCACTGCTGTATCTCACCAACAGGTACTGTCAGGGGTTTGTCACAGTCCATGTTGCAGTGCCTGACCTGAGATGCATGTCCCTGGACTATGTGCAGTGAGACATGAGTGAGCACACTGATTATGTGTTCAAAACAGGTATGTCCCTAGCCTTATGTAGCATTCAGCTGTCACCCAGACTGATGCTGCAAGACATCCAGGAAATGATTGCCCCTAACATGTGGCCTTTTATCCTGTGATATTGCAGGGGGTTCCAGTACCTGTGAGCCAATGGTGATATGGTTAAGAGATCACGATGCTGTGCAACAGATGGCCTCCATCTGTCACAATTGGCCTTCAGGCATCTGACAATGGTTCTTGTCACCCTCACAGTTCCTTCATTAGGGAAAGTGGTGAGGTTATCAGTACCAACTTACATCTGTCAGTGCAGCACACATTAAAGGCTATACTGCTACATCCTAGGTGTCTACACGTGACTCTGCCCTCAATGGAAGCATTCTTAACCCTGGAAAATGTTGACATCTGTGCAGTCACACACACATGGTTCAAAGGTGCAGAGAGCACCCCAGCCTTGTCTGCTCAACCATCCCATCATATCATCATATCCCAAAGTGTGGGTGGAAATGGCATGGGACATGTTATTTCAGTATGTATGAAACACATACACACCTCCATGCTGTACAGATAGTGGGATGCAAAAGGAACACCGCAGGGGCAGTTCACTATTGGCAACATACCTATTCAAATCATATCTAGCTACCGGCCACCACATGTGACCAGGAAGCCCATCCTGCCTATATGGACCATTCACAACTGCATTGTGATGTGGGTCTGTACCCTGATCCTGGGTCACTTGAACGACCCACACATACATTGGATGATGAACCCATGCAAGCACACAAAAGGCCAGAGAGCCATCAACAGTGGAATTGCAAACACCTTGGTGCAGCTATGGGCTACCCCCACATGATGCAAAAGTGTGTTGCAGTGGATATTACACAACACAGGTTACCCCTGCAGCATCCCTACAGTCCTATCCTCTGTGGCAAACCAACCATCATGCAGTCACGTTTGTAGTCACCATCTCCCACAATACCCATCTAGCTAGGGTCACACATACATACACCTCCAAAGTGGAATACAGCCTCCTGGGGTGGTGGTATACACAGCTTTACAGCCCCAAACCTCTCTGTAGGAACTGGCATCAATATCCAGACATGCACATCTGTGCTATATGTGCATTTGTAAAGTATAGTGGAGTCAGGTATACCTGACAGGGCTACATCATCCTCTGCAAGGATTCATACACCTGTCTGGTGGACATCTACAATACATAAGTATCTACAACAGGGATGACATACCACTGTCTGGAACAAACTAGCAACAGTTGGCCCTTTACAAGCAATGTGTCATTAGTGTCAATAAGCGAATGGGATCATTCCTGGAAACCTGCACAGTAAACAAAGAGCAAACATTGTTGACATCCACTACAGACAATCATTTCCCATTCTGCATATATGCCTGCAACATCACATGTGGCACCTACATCTGCTCGCTTTTGGTGGTTAAGGACACCAGCTATAACAGTGCTGTATGTATAGCATACTTGATGCCTGACAGAGTCAGTGTAGGCTTCACCCCATTCCCCCCATCAGTACATCAGGATGTCCACAATACCTGACCCCTTCTCCTATATGTAGGGAACAGGTCACCACGGCCAAGTGAAAGTCATGGTGTACATCCGCCATGGGAGCCTATCACATGACAATATACATCCTACATGACTCCAAGCATTATCTTGCAACAACATATGCCACTGTATTCAAAGGAGGCCTGACTAACACCTTTGTCCCAGCCATGTGAAGGACAATTACTGTCACTCCTTTATGCTAAGGTGGTGCATCCACCAATCTGTCACATTATACACCCATCAGCCTAACTCGGCTGTTCTGCAAGGCAATAGCACAGTTTATAGTCAACTTCATTAACATGGACA
Source organism: Protopterus annectens (assembly GCF_019279795.1). Classification (NCBI taxonomy): domain Eukaryota; kingdom Metazoa; phylum Chordata; order Ceratodontiformes; family Protopteridae; genus Protopterus; species Protopterus annectens. The sequence goes on from NC_056731.1 coordinate 830,007,717, forward strand.
TTGGTGACGTCCACATATTCCATCATGCACAGTTAGGCTTTGTCAAGGAAGGGATCATGACTGTCACACTTGGTGGCCACTTTGACACAGTCACCAAAGCCATGGATGCGGAGGTCACAGTACACTGCCAACTTTGACCTGGCGAAAGTCTTTGACACTATAACCTATCTGTCCATAATAGATATATGCTCCCAAGTATGCATAACACCATATGTTACCATAGGAGTAGCACACTGGCACACTGACATGACCCAACTAGTCCACATAGGGTATGACACCCCAAGCAGTTGACCCATAACGAGCGGCGTAACCTGTTGTTCTGTATTTGGGCTTCTATTATGTGTGATGTACACATCAGTGGTATAGGGCACAGCCATTGGCCTATGGCCAGCCATGTCTGCAGATGACTGCATGTAGTGTGCTGTCGCCGGATTCCCTACTGATGTGGACATCTGTCTAGGAGGGTCTCATGCAGTTACATGACTGGTGGCAGAAACATGGCCTCAGGCGGCATACCACAACATGCAGTGGCAAACTCTTTGTGGAGAGTGACAGCCCCACATTTTATCACAGTGCTAACAACATCCTAGGCATGTAATCAGTCATGTGGGATCTGGGCACACAGGTTGATGGCAACATGTCATTTCACCACCATCTTGCTTCTGTTGTTTGGTAAACCTTCTACATGGGCCACCTCACACCTACAGGTATGTCATCCAGGGACATGGGGTCCTAACATCCATATATTCCCCACAATAAGCCCCATTATTATGTAAAATGCCCCGTTTGTCATTCATCTCACACAGCACATGCAGCAGCTGGTGACATCATGAGGTTCCCCACTAGGGAATACCAGGGCCTCAAACATCTACCATACACACATAGGCTATAAGCCCAGCCCTCTACCTGGTGCCATACATACTCGTCAGAGGTGACATCTGTCTGACATGCAAGGCTATCATGAACTCAACATTGTTAGCCCTGCTGCATATGTGCAACTCAAACTCCATTCTATTAACACATACGCCCTCAACCTGGTGTCTGACATCATCTGGTTTTTTGGTGGCTCAAATGTGTGTCCCACATAGTCACCCTGCTGTGGAATGGTCACCCTGTCCACATCAGGCAGGGTAGCTATTTATACCTTTCCAGGTGGACCCTGGATAACTGGATGGGTAACTACACATACACCCTTGGGATACCACCTGTGACCCTGTTGGACTGGGGCATCAGGTGCTGCCCTGCATACACATGAGCTAACATGTGGCCTTGGCAAATGGGGGCTCAGGGCCCATAGCCTAGTAACCACATATAGTCCTAGGTATACCAGTTATGGCCTGTGTGCTGTGACAGCCTGTGTTGTTATGTGTCCACATCCATCACTGCTATCAACTGTGATGTGCCCCCTATGGGCAACGTTACAGTACCATGTCATACAGCCAACATCCAAGAGCTACGTGAGTGGTACTATAAGTGCATATGGACATTCCAGCAACATCTGTGCTACATAATAACTGACAGTAGTGCATATGTGGTGTAAGGCTTCCTCCTCATAGGTATCCAACATCTGCAGTACCCAGATGTTTGTGGAATGTGTACATGAGCCTGATATTTGTGGACTCCATGCCAAACAAATGTGGATGTCTAGAAACCAGTTGAACAATATGTAATGGGTGTCCCCAGAGTGTGAGGAATGTGTCTGTGACCCCTCAGAACACAGTAATGGTACATTAATATATGGTAATGTATTCATTCCCTTACATTGTCTGCTCAATATGTACACACTGTTGCTGAGGCTGAGCCTGTGTCCCCTCACTACAACTGCTTATAACCTGCTGTCCTGCTGCAGGGGGTCACCAGGTATGCTAGCCATGGCTGTCAGGCAATGGGTACAGGTGTGGAATACACAGTGACCTAGCCAGTGTATGGCGGGAACAGTCATGGACACCTGGATAATCTTTGAACTAACCCTGTATGACATTCATAGACCAAGAGGGGCTCATGACTAACAGCAACATGTCATTCCAAGATATGTTGTTGAAACTTACTGTTGACATTCATATTTCCCATGACTGCATCCCCACATCTGCATTCCATTATGTGGTGAACTGTGTGACATACCTGGTATACTGCTTTACTCCTTTGTGAGCAGATTTCCAGTGGTATTTTTCCTTGGAAATCACAGTCTGTCTTCGTGAATTAAATCACAGACCTCTGCACCATAGGCAACAGCTTACCTTTTGTAGGTAATGCTCATGAACAGGTGATTGCTTCTGCACCATTCTGTGACTCACACTTGCTAATAACATGCAGAACAGCTGGGTTGCATTGCTATTAGCCAATGGCATGGGAACACAGTGCTATAATTAAAGCCTTCATTTAGGCCTTGGCCCTCTTCCTGGCCTGTGAGGAGGACATTATTGAGGTGTGGGAGCTACAGCATCACTCAGGTTAGGTAGAACTACTGTTCACTGTTTGGATTGATGTGGTATGTCCACAGATTTGCATGCTGTGTTTGGCCATTGTTAACAGACTTTCTGATTCTGTTGCAGTTTACTATTTAACAATGTGTGTTGGGATCAGTAAGGAGACAGGCAGATGTGAGTGTCATATATAATTTTTATTTGAATGTGCATGCTGCTGCAGTTGATGCTGGACTATCAGCTGTGTATGTTTGTAGAGGGAGACTGTGGCACATGTTCCTGTCACCTAAACATGCCCCCCAACCCTTAATGCATATTTGTTGTCTGGGTGCCCTGTTCTAGGTGTTTGGGAGGTGTGGTATGTCTGTAGCAGGTAGCTGAACATATTACTGCATGTGCAGCAGGCCGCAGCTGCTGCATTCTGGCCAGGAGTTATACTGGGGATTGTGAAGAGATTGGGGGACAGCAAGCTGTATATATCAGTGAGGGAGCAGTGTCAGCTCTTGTGTCACAGCATGGCCAGGGTGAGGGTACCCATAACAGTCCAGGTGAGGCATGTGCCTTTGGCACATATGTTAAGTAATAGTACCATCCAGAGAGTGGTAGGGGACATTTAGGACACGTATTCATATTTGTGATATGTGTCCCGCCCTCCAGGCCTTTGACATGCTACTGTGGGTGGCAGTGACTGCGGTAGCAGCAACCAGTTCTGCTGGACATTGCAGTGGGCCTGAAACGTGAATGTCCAGATGACAGACATGCTAGGAATGTAACAGATAGAAATACGGATTAATTATTAAGGAAGGTGTATTTGCAAGACATATGTGCATGCATACAGTGTGTTACACAGGACTGGCATGAACAAGTGTGTTTGGATGGCTATGATGTGACACTGACCTGTCTGTCATGTTTTTCTAAAATCAATCTGCACTGCCTTGCCAGTACTTGAGCACACAGAATAGGTTTAATGACAACCATGCCACAAGTAGGTGACACAACTGTGGATAATCTGCAACAGTCTGTGCAGTTGTCAGCAGAACCTAATACTGTAGGCCTCCCGTCAATCTATCAACATATCTTTGGCTGTGTACTGGTTCAATGTCTGCATCACAGGCTCAAGTACGCTGTCATTTGTCACATTATATGTAGAAATAGTGTCAGTGGTAGTCAGGATATCTTTGTAAAAACACCAGCAATTCTCCAGGCTGGGTTGCCCTAGTGGTGTATTGCACTGAACTGTAGTTCTGAGGATCCTGGTTTCAATATTTGGCAGGGTTGTATTTTTTTCCTAATGTTACATCACTGTACTGCATGATATATTTACAAAACCACCAATAATTCTCCAGAGCTGAGTTGGCCTAGCAGTGCATTACACTGAACTGTAGTTCAGAGGGTCCAGGGTCCAATGATTGGCAGGGGAATATTATTTTCCTAATGGTACATCACTGTACTGCATGATATACTTACAAAAGCAGCAGTAATTCCCCAGAGCTGAGTTGGCCTAGTGGTATGTTGCTTTGCCTATAGTTCAGAGGGTACTGGGCAGGGCTGTCTTTTTCCCCCAAATGTTACATCACTTACTGCATGATATATTTACAAAACAGCAGTAACTCCCTCAGAGCTGAGTTGACCTAGTGGTGTGTTGCTCTGGCTGTAGTTCAGTGGGTCCTGGGTCCAAACCTTGGCAGGGCTGGTTATGTTCAAAACAGTGTCTGAATCAGATAAAGTGATTAAAGCAGTTTTAAGAGGGTTTGTGTGATGTGCCGTGATGCTGAGCAGCACTTATCCCAGCTTAATCCCGTGCTATTTTCAAAAACAGAAAAAAAAAAAGGGGTGACAGGACAGTGGGGATAACCAATATGAAAGGCAGCTAGGGATGTGCAGGACAGGTGTAGGAAAGGACCATAGCTCTCCATTTCTTGGGCAGCAGCAACTGTGCATGATGTGGACAATTTGGAATTTGGAGCCTCACACCCCACATGGAGGGGTGTGGGTGACATGACTTTGTTGATTAATTGATGGGATGATTGATTCATGACAGCATACGTGGGTGCAAAATGAAGAGCTCTGTATGGGACAAACTTTTTTTTTGGGACAAATGCCCTTTTTTTTAAGGTGAGAGTGGGATGTTCGGGAAGGGTTGTAGGTACATTCAGGGAGGTAAGTTGGGTAGGAGAGGTTGCTTTTGCAGACAGACTAGCCAAACAAGGAAGAGGACAGGGGCAGTGTATGACACATGAGGGGGGTAAACACCTTGGATGGGGAGTGTGGTTGGGAATCGGAGGACCAAGTGCCCCGAAATGGCAACAGTGGGACTGAGATCCCCACCCATGGGCAATCATCACTGCTCCTTCACGGGCCCGGAGGTGGCTGTGCTGGGGGCTGGATGCCGGGGCCAGCCTGCCCCTCAAGGTGCACCAGTCTGCCCTCAATCTGGTGCAATCTATCATCCAAGTCATGTTGGATGACCCTGCGCACCATATCGGAAACCTGAGCCCAGGTGACAACCTCTTGTCTGCACCCACACCCAGGGGGGGATGGGCCCTGTCCCCTGAGGTGGTTGGTGCAGGACCAGCAAAAGGAGCAGCTCCAGGTTGGGTCCCAAACATGCTGGGACCCGGTGCCACGGCCAGATAAGGTGGGATAGGCGGACCTGCCAGAACTCGCCTACCCAATCATGCTATGGTATTCAGGTTTGTCAAGGTGTATAGATTAGTCTTGAATAGAACATTTAAACATTAACTGTAACAGCATGCATGGGTGTTCCAGTAAACACAGAACAATAAAATTGCATAGCATACAGAACACAGGCATAATTGGAATAGCAGTCAGTATTGTAACAGCATGCCAGTAAGAGTTACAGCAAAAGGCCAACAACAGTGAAATTTCAACACGGTATGTTAGTATGCAAAAATTTCAATATATAACCAATAATACAACACAAGGCCTAACATTAGTATTTGAGAACAAAATATGTGGAAATGAAACCATACCCGTAGTATGAGCATAAATATTTGTGATGCAGATAAGGGGTGGGGGGAAAGAAAGACATTCCATTACCAACTGTATAGGCTATATTTTCACAACAGCACTGCTCAGTACTCTACAGGTCTGTCCTTACTTTACATCTACATGTACCCTATAGCTTCTGTAGCATGTACACACCTCTCAAGCTGTCTGCATGGGATGGTATGGGCCAAACTGTAAGAACTAGAGGTACATAACTACAGGGGACTATTACATGTCAGGGGAACATATATGACTAACAAGGTGTGCCCTTCACTGATGTGTGAGTGTGCTACTGGCATAGTTCAACTGGATTTATATCTATGTCCAAGACTGTTGGCAACAGTGATCACTAGCCGTGACAGCGTGACACTTGAGAGACATGTATCATGTACAGTGCAGGGTGTTTATACCTATCCTGCTGTCATTCGTAGGCATGGGATTAGACTACCAGCACACATTCACAGACGCACAAGGCATACAGCCGTACCAACAGCAGAACATTTTAGTTGTCTTATTCAATTGGAATAGTAGTGTACTTCATGATGTTTTATTTAATAGCCATATCACCTGGATGAGCAGTGCTGTTTACACACTAGCACATATGGACACAGACATTAGTATATCCTTCATACAGCTACCACACACATTTCTTTACCTGTAAGTCATGTGTGGAGAATACCTGTTAACAGTGCTTGACTGTTTCTATAAATAGTATTACTTCTCTGTTACTATAAATAAATCTTACTCCCGGTCCCTGGTCTGTGTGTGGAAAAAGGAATATATGTATTACTTATCACAGTGAGATACTGGGCCACTGCTGTGTGTTGGTTGACTGATATGTGCCTACAGCCCACTTGCTGACAAAATCTGACATGGTAATATCAGTACAGTGCTATAGCAGACTGCAGTGACAGTTGAACATACATGCAAGAGTTTCACGCATGACAGAGATAGTAGGCGAAGTGTGTTTTAATACTTGGAATGCAGGTGTACACAATTAATCCCTAGTGAATGGGAATATGTGTGATCTGTACAGACCATGGGTGCTAGGATGCCTACCTCACCCATATACATTTGCAGATGGTATATTTGCAGTCTACAGCTAGTACTGTCTCATACTTGCCTGCATCAGCGTACCTTCATTCAGGAATGCATATAGCTGAAATGCAAAGGTTAACACAAGACAATCCTGAGTGAAACACACTATAAAACCTTACACATTACTATTCAAGGTTCACATGTTACTGCAGAACATATATCAAATTGCATTCTATCTTGTAGTACAGCTCCACATCTACACTTTAGCATAACAGTTCTTTAGCAGCCAAACTTCAGTCACTTCATTGTGTCATACCCATATTTGGTTTGTAGCACCTGTAAAATTGGATTTCTTCAACAACAGACCAGAATGCACACAACAACTGGCAGAACAAAGCTTTATTGAGAGTGACATAACACAGTCTTTGGTATACATTTGACAAACTTTATTGTTCCCCAGTTTAAATAATGCATGCATTGAAGGTGTACTGTTATTACAGAACCTATGTGATACTAACTTTATTTCCTTCACAATTCTAACTGCAGTTGTACTGTATTTCCTGTAGATCATGAATGAATGTAATTTATTCTCTTCACATTTAGAATGCCAGTGTACTTTATAATCAGATCATTAGTATTAATACCATATCCACATGTCATCCTACACATTAATAATGTTATTGCAGTACACTCAGCATACCTACTGGAAGTTACTACTGTACTCTTTCTTATTTATATGACTATATATCTGTACTCACCACCACACTCTCGGCACATCCTCGCTAGGTGCCCTGCATGGGCTTCCAAGTTGCAAGCCCTCTCCTCTGCAGCTGTGGGAAGGGAAATACACCATTACATGTACCTGTCTATCACATATTCATGCTAGAATCTGGGAAAGCAATGGTTCCTATACTTACAAACTTCCGGGGCATTCCGGTCCCAAGCATCTTGGATCTACTGGGCCAAGAACACCCCCTTCCTCTGCTTCAGGTCATCATAATGATGATGCACCTGCTCACCAGTGTGGGGGATGCCAACAGCATTGGTGAGGTCATGTGCCAGACAATCCCAGGCCTTGGACTTCTATTCAGAGCCCTGGTACTGGCCCTGCAGCAGTCTGTTGCCATGGTCTTTGACAAGGAGCCCAACTATAACCCTGGACTCCAACATGCCCCAACACTGCATCTGAAAGCAAGCTCCCTCTCCAACTCCAGCCATAGCTCCTGCAGTGATAAAACTCCAACAGGTTCTGGCATTATTCCAGCCTGTGAAACTTAATTAAGGCTATTTGCCTGCCCTTTGCTGCCATGGGACCATTTTTAAAAATGCTAAGCAAAGTTTAGCACCGCACAAACCTGTTAAGCTTAGTTGAGCATTGCTTAAAGTGGAAAAGCTTAGCAATGCCTATTGGTGCACAAATCCACTTAACTGAGCAGAGGACTGCTTAAACTGGGATTGCTATGCAGTGCCTAAACCAGCTAAGTGGAACTGCGTGTTGCTAAGTACTGCTAAAACAGGACCTGTTTGAGCATTACTTGGCTTGGCTTAACAGTGCTTAGCTACGGGCAAACTACAGTTTTAAAAAAAAAGTATTGAAAGTATTTGTTCATTAATGATCATTTATTATAATGTGTATTTATTTTGCTTTATATCCCCTAAACGTATGCATTTCACTACATTAGCTGGTGGTGTAACTTTAATTTATTGGACACTTGTGAATAACTGGGGCTTTTATACTGGGGTCTCCACTACATATGGACTTCAAGTCAAGCTGGACTAACCTGGTTAAGAAAATTTCAATGTATGCATGAAAAAAATACATATTTAAAAAATGTCCCTATTGCATGTAAAACACTGAATGGCCACTTTTCAAACCATGCACCTACTACACACGAAGCCATCACTAACCATTCAGATACTGAGGATACTATGATGAGAGCTATACTATTCTATATAGCTCTCAATTATGTTTAGGCACTGCGCAGCACAAACCCACTCAGGTATGCTTAAACTTGACCTTTTTATTAAAATTAAAAACATCAGGTTTTTAGTTTTAAATATCTGACATGTCTTTATTGCTAAGCACTGTGCCTCACAAATACAAAATAAAATAAAAAAAAATTGTACAATCACATTTTCACATTTAATTTCAGTGTCATACGGCACTCTGACAATACAGGGGGTGTGTTAAGGACACTGTAACACACCTTCTCTGTGACATTAATAAAAAATATATAAATAAGTGTCCAAGGACACTTTAGTTTAATCTTTTAGTGCCATATGGCACTTTGACAGTGCAGGGGGTGTGTTATAGACAATGTAACACACCCCCTCCATGAAATACGTTGAAAAACTTATAAATATGTGTCTGAGAAGACTTTACATTAATCTTTTAGTGCTGTACGGCACTTTGACAGTGCAGGGGGTGTGTTACACATCTCCAAGCACTGTAACACACCCCCTACACTGATTCAGTAACCATGTACACGGCTGTCCCTCAGTATCATGCCTTCATTAAGGCGTGCTGCCAAGGGGGAGCTGCAGACATGGCCATAGTACACTGTGTAGGGCTTGCACTATTTCTACACAGAGTTTATTAAATCTGGGAGCATGTGCTTACAGATTCAGAACCAGCAGCCTCCATTTGCCTACTGTGTAACCTTCAGCAAGTCACGTAACCAGGCAATACTTCTGAGTGACCTCTGAAAAGGGAATATATATCCCATGGGATTAAAACATTAACAAATGCAATTATCATCTTCATATTAGGGTCTGTCATGTCCTTAAAGGGAATGTTTTCAGAGGTATCAGGTGAAGGTGAGGTCAGATGAAGAAGGTTTAATGTGTTCTGTAGCACTGAAACAGCATGTTGGTCATACAGTAATGGCATTCATTGGGCACTAATGCATCTTTTGTGTAGTTGTGGGTTAGTAGAATCATTAGGCAAAACACCTGCAAGACTCATGCCCTGGTTAGTCTAGAAAGACATCCTTATGTTGTAAACTGGAATGGTGATGGTGATCTTGTTCTGCTGACATGGAGCAGATCCATGGCTGGCTGAAACAACCAGGTAGCAGTGCAGAATAGAAGAGAGGGGGAAAAGCGGCAGCAGGATGACATAAGTGGAGGCTGCATACTCCACCCAGCTTATAGGCTTATTCCAGTACTCTTGTTTGTTTAATCTTTGTTGCTTATTTTATTGATTTTGTTCTCCCTCTCATCCTAGTTGCAGTCAGTCTAGTTTAAGACTTATTACTCTCATCACTAGTTGTCGTTCTGTCGTACTTTTGTTTTCATTCTTTCTATTTTTTTTTGTTTGCCACAGAAAATTTGTACATCATGAGCTTCTACATTCTTAAGAGAGTTGACTAATTTAGGAAATTGGTAGAGCCAAAGTTGAAGCCCTAAATTCCTGCAAATTGTGAAACTTTCAAATATATCTCTTTTCCTTGTGCTATCCCTTATGGTCTCTGTTGTGTTATTCCATTTTGTCTCCATTTTTTTCTCCTCATGTAGTTATTTAACTTTCTTTTACTGATATTTTATTTTCCTTTTTATGTCCAAACTGCCACTCTGCATCTCTCTTTCTCTCCACTCTCTCTTTCTCCCCCCACCCACACACACACACACATATATATATATATATATATATATATGGTTCTACCTGACATCGTCGACAGCGAACACCGACAACCCAATCACGAACACCAGAAGATCGACAATGTAGAAGACCGACGGATGAAAACACCAACGCTGAGGACACCGACATGGGAAAAGGCTGTGTAAGTATGCGGTACTGACGGACGTTAGGGTGCGACTAAGGTAAGTGTGTGATATTGACGGTCTATAGCTATAGGGGTGGGTTAAGTGAGTTAGGGTCAGGGCGCGTGTTAGGTAAGTGTGCGGCAGTGATAGTGTTTGGGTTAGGGGTGGGTTAAGTGAGTTAGGGTCAGGGCGCGTGTTAGGTAAGTGTGCGGCAGTGATAGTGTTTGGGTTAGGGGTGGGTTAAGTGAGTTAGGGTTAGGGCGCGGGTTAGGTGAGTGTGCGATAGTGACGGACCTTAGGGTTAGGGTTTGGGTTAGGGTTGTAGATAGTTGTGTATGTGAGGTTTAGTGTGGTTTTCTAAGGATTTTGGTGTGCTTGTGTTGTGTGTGTGGTTTTTGGACAGGGGATTTGTTTTGTTTGTTGATTATTGTTATTGTGGTGTGTACAGCATATGAGGTTTCGTGTTTGTGAACCGTCGGTTATTTCATTGTCGGGCATGTGGGGTGTCGTGTTTATGCACTGTCGGTTATGTGGTGTCGGTGATTTTGTTGTCGGTGTTCTCCGCTGTCGACGATGTCAGGTAGAACCATATATATATATATATATATATATATATATATATATATATATATATATATACGTATTACCTTTACAAGCTCAAAGTTTCAAAACTTTGAACTGCAAATGGTCGAGACTATAAGGTTGAAGTTTTGAAACTTCAAACGTTTTGAATGGAGATCACCATACAGCTCAGAATGAGAAATTTACCGTTTTCCTCACTGTGGTGTGATCTCGGAATAGGTATATTTATTTAGCAGGAGGTGTGGAGAGTGAAGACAGTCTTTCCCCAGTGCAAAAACATAAAGAATTTTGTTTTTGTTTTTAATTTTTTTTTAATTACAACTTTGGAGTTTAAAGACTTTGATCTTATGGTCTCAAATATTTGCAATTTGAAGTTGTGAAGCTTTGAGCTTGTGAAGTAGATCCATATATACGTGTGTGTGTGTGTGTGTGTGTGTGTGTGTGAGTGTGTGTGTGTGTGTGTGTGTGTGTGTGTGTGTGTGTGTGTGTGTGATTGCCACTATAGAAAGTTGCTGCATTAAGTGTCTTTCACTGTGTTTTGCTTCAGACTTTGCCATTTACATTTTACTGTGAGATTTGTCAAAACGTCATCACATCTAATTAATACAAGAAAGTGATTCCATGATTTTTCTATATGGAGCAGTAGGCAGTCAGATTTCTGGAAATGTCTGCTTGATCTTTCATCTGGAAGGGTTAGGATGAAGAAGAGTCTCTATCACATTAATAAGCGAAGTAGCAGGAAATGGTATGTCTAAGCTGGCCATATTTTCCACAACCCTCATATCAGAAATATAAAGTAGATTTAACTGGGCCTTTTGCATCTGATGTGCTTTGTGACACAGGGTTCTACTTGAAATCAGGCAAATACAGGTAAACAAGTTGCTTCTGACAAAATTTGGTGGGATACCATCCTCCAAGTCAATCATCATTAGCTCATGTAATGGTTGTTTAGCCACATGTAACAATGCTGATTGTATTATTGCTACTATGCATTTCTAGGATAATATTTCAGTTTCTCTGGACTGACAACCTTCTCCTCCACTGACATTACTGATCATTACTCATGTCTTAATTCTACCAGCCTTCAGTCTTGCCATGAAGCTCAGTACTCTTTAGCCATAGATGTTTGGTCTCTGAACAGTAACTTCACTGATGCCTCCCTCAGTAAGGATCCCTTATAACTATCTGTTTCATCTGTCCATTACCTCAACTTTTAGTGTTGGCTTCTATGTCTGGAATGCTGCAACTGTGGTTGTGTTATTGCCATGGCTAGGGAAGCAAGCTCTGGTATTTGCCTGCAAAAGATGCAGGGTCTGAGATTCTTTACTTTTATTGACTAACTCTGGCAAGGCATTGTGTATGCCTTTTGTCTACTAAAGCTTCATTATGGACAAGCTTTCCAGGAGGCTCTGGGTGCTTAAATATTATCCAAGTTCTTTATGACATGTCATAGCTCTTTCTGCTTCTCCTAGGCCATCCCATTTCTTCAGGAAAAAACCCTTTGAGAATAAAGAGGGCTTCAAACATCATTAATTCCTGCCTCCTCAAGGAATTTTGACCAGCTTAGCCAGTCAACTCTAGCAGGCCACCAACCACTGTATAGCCTGGTGTATAGGACTGACAACAGATGCTTTGAATGGAGCAGTTCTCTAGATTTATATCAGCTTAGACAGACAATGTCACAGACTTTCAGAGTTTCACTGTAGTTGTGGGTGGGCACGTTAGAATTCTGATGTGCGTCCCTAGCAAGAGTTCTGCTTTTCACTGCATCTCATGGGGGAAAACCCAGATTTTGGAGAGGGGGCAGTTCTCTAAGTTGATACTAGCTTGGAGAGCCATCTCAGAGGACAATTGGGCATTCAGTTTGTTTTTTTTTTGCTTCCCCTCCAGACTTTGCCAAAGAGTTACTATGCCTTCACCCAAATGTTCCATTCATTCAGGTAGAATGGGATCTGGGTATTCCTGGGCTAGACAAGCACTATGCAACACATTTGTTCTTGCTTGGAAATCCTTATCAGCCTTCCATTCTCTCCTCAAGAGTTGGGTAGTAGTGAGCTGACTAGCATGCTGGCCAGTAGTGGGTAGTTCATCCTTTCCCCTTAGGAGCACCCCCCCCCCCACTTTAGCAGCTCCTCTGAACCTAGAAAAACTGCTTCCTGAGAGGAAATGTGCCTCTGCGAGTCATATTTTCCTCAGCTTCCTAATGGCTTAGCACTCTGTGACAGCACAGGCTTGACAGGCCTGGAACTCCAGTAGGTGAACACATAGTACTCCTGCAAAATGCCACTCTTGTACCAAGCAAAAGCTGCCTCCTTCCCCCCAAATGGGTGAGCTGGCAGGAGCTGCACACTCCCATCCTCTCTGGCCCACTTCTACAGGCACCCAAGCTGCTAATCAAACGTGGTCACCTGACGCATAATCAGAGCTTTCTCCACCAATGCAGCAGGGCTGGCAATTGGAGTCTCAGTGTTATGGATGCACACATCTTAGAAGTCTTACTTCTGTCCTTAGAAAGAGCTCTGCTTAGTGACTTGATCTCTTTGAGGATGCCTAGACTGTATTCCTAGAGGAGGACAACAAAGACTATCCCTCCTTCAGAAACAAGCAAGAGTTTCTACTCCCATCCTTTCCTAGTTCAAAAATGCTTATCCTAGATACCATTGATTTCAGTGGGCACTGGTATGAACATTTCCTGGATGCTGAACTTCCAGCAGGTCATACTTCTGTTATCACAAAACACCTGGATGGCATCAGCAGGCACAATGGGCACCTTTAGCACATCTGTCATTAAATCTACTCAAAGGTTATTTTAATTCACACTGTATAGACACTATCTTCAGGGCAAATCATTATCTTTACCATTACCATTACCATTAGCATTATCATTAGCATTACCATTACCATTACCATTAGCATTATCATTACTATTACCATTACCATTACCATTAGCATTATCATTACTATTACCATTAGCATTACCATTACCATTAGCATTACCATTATCATTACCATTACCATTAGCATTATCATTAGCATTACCATTACCATTACCATTACCATTAGCATTATCATTACCATTACCATTAGCATTACCATTAGCATTATCATTACCATTACCATTACCATTACTATTACCATTAGCATTATCATTAGCATTACCATTACCATTAGCATTATCATTACCATTACCATTACCATTAGCGTTATCATTACCATTACCATTAGCATTAGCATTATGATTACCATTACCATTAGCATTAGCATTATCATTACCATTACCATTACCATTAGCATTACCATTAGCATTATCATTACCATTACCATTACCATTACTATTACCATTAGCATTATCATTACCATTACCATTACCATTAGCATTATCATTACCATTACCATTAGCATTATGATTACCATTACCATTAGCATTAGCATTATCATTACCATTACCATTACCATTAGCATTATCATTAGCATTACCATTACCATTAGCATTATCATTACCATTACCATTACCATTAGCATTATCATTACCATTAGCATTAGCATTATCATTACCATTAGCATTAGCATTATCATTACCATTACCATTAGCATTAGCATTATCATTACCATTACCATTAGCATTATCATTAGCATTACCATTACCATTAGCATTATCATTACCATTACCATTAGCATTATCATTAGCATTACCATTAGCATTACCATTACCATTATCATTACCATTACCATTACCATTAGCATTATCATTACCATTAGCATTAGCATTATCATTACCATTACCATTACCATTACCATTAGCATTATCATTACCATTACCATTAGCATTAGCATTACCATTACCATTAGCATTAGCATTAGCATTATCATTAGCATTACCATTACCATTAGCATTATCATTACCATTACCATTAGCATTATCATTAGCATTACCATTAGCATTACCATTAGCATTAGCATTATCATTACAATTAGCATTATCATTACCATTATCATTACCATTTGGTCTGTCTTCTGTGCCCAGGCTGTTTACCAAATTGCTGTCTGTGGTGCTTCCCTACATGGATGACTGATTAATGCTGGTCCCTTCAAAAGATTCCATGGCACTATTCCTGATTTGCATTCTCCACAAATTGGTAGAAGTCCTCTTTGAGACTGAATCAGAGGGCTGCCTTTATTAGGGAAGAGCTGGCCACTGCAGTGTAAGTCATTGCTACCTACCGAGAAATATGTCATGAATCCTCTATCCTGGATTAGGATGAATAGGACAGTCCAAGCTCAACTTCTTCTGTATCTTCCACTCTCTGTGCTTGAGGGCAGCTGCAGTCACCATATTTACGTTTGCACCTCTGAGGATATGTCAGATGCAACTAGCTGCAGAGTTCGTACTCTGTCATGGATCATCTCCCAGTGTCAGACTGTTGTTGCTGAAAATGGAGTAGTGAACTGCTCCCAACAGTCCCATTGTTGGGCTTTACTTTCTGGGGCAGAATTCATTTGACAATAGCATGTTGGGATCCCACCCTGCCTCTTCCATGCCTGGGAGAACTGGCCTTTCCTAGTATATGGGAGTTCCACTTAATCCAGCTAGATCTGTGGGCAGTATTCCTTGCCTTGGAAATTTTGGAAGGAAGGATGAGAAAAGACACTGTCCTGCTGATCCAAGACAGTCAGTCTGTGGTGTGACACATGGACAAACAGGGTAACAAATTCTTACACCCCTTTGCAGAGAGATGGTGCTTCTTTGACAGTGAGCCATAGATAGGAAATTACCCTTGCAGCAGTTCATATTCACTCAATCTATCAGGGAAAGAAGAATTGGTGGTTACATGTGCCGTCTTCCTGTGGTGATCAGTTCTCCAAGTTGATACCAGTTTGGAGTATCATTACTAAGAATCAATGGATTTTCTAAATAGTCATGGAAAATCACATCTTTGACTTATGTCTTCTCCTAGAAAGAGCTCAGTCAAATGACATCTTTAGAAAGAGGTCTAGACTCTGCTTCTTTAGTGGGACCATAAGGATATCCCTGCTTCAGAAAGATGCAAGAGGTCCTGCTCCCATCTATTCCTAATATATAATTGCCTTTCGGCTTTTCCCAGTTAGGGGTCGCCACAGCGGAACTCCAGTCCACTAATGATTGGCAGTAGATTTTTATGGTGCTGAGTTGCCAGCCCGATGCCCAACCTTCAAAGAAGGCACACTCATTCACGCACGCATCTACCTGTATGTCTTTAATGTCACTCGACCATGGGGAGGAGATGCAGAGTCCACACAGAAGGCACTCCAGCTGAGAATTGAATGAGAGAATCTCTTGCTGTGAGGCAACAATGCTAACCGCTGCACCAGTGTGGCCACACCATCTATGTGGACACACCTGGTATGCCAATCTCCAGATGACAACTCTCTGGCAGGTCATGCTTCCATTGTCAAAGGTACCTGAATGACATCATCAGATATGAATGACACATTTTAGCACATCACTGTTTTTGCATCCACACAGGAATTTCTTACATTCAGTCTGGATGGACACCATTTTCAGTGAAAAATGCTTCCATCTGATCTGTCTTTTGCACTCAGAGTTTCTACCAAATTGATAGCTGTAATTTTCCCCTATGAGGATGGCTGGCTCATGGTGGTGCTCTTGAGAAACTCCTTGTTAATGTGCCTGGCTTAGAAATTCTGATGCCTACACCCTCTATAGATCTCCAAAAATGAAAAGAAGTCCTCTCTGAGCCTGAGTCGGAAGATTGCCTTTATTGGGAAAGAGCTGGACATCTGCAGTATCAGTCATTGCTGCCCCACAGAGAGATGCCATGCCTTCTCAACCCTGGTTTTGGATAAACTGGAGAGTTCAGGCTCAGATTCTCCTGTTTCTTCTGGTGCTTGATAGTGGCTGCAGTCTTCACTGTTCTGCTTATATATCTGATAATGTGGATGTTGCAGTGATGGTCAAATGCTAGAGGCTGCAGGGCCAGCACTCTATCATGTATCATCTTTTGATACTAGGCCCTTACAGCTCACCTTGGACTGGTGGACTTCTCGCACCAGTCTCAATACAGGTATTCCTTCTCTGCAGTAGAACCCATCACAGATCATGAAGATGAGCAGTTTAATATAAGCTAGGGGCCCACCCAGGCTCTTCCGTGCTCCAAGGGAATTGGACCTTCCAATACAGGAACACTCTGCATAAATCAACCAGAGCTATATTGTGTGCCTCCCCTAAAATCTTTTGACGTGAAGTTAAGAAAGAACAGTCCTGCTGTGCTCATATAGCCAGTGTATGGTATGGCATATGGACAAACAGGGTGACAAACTGAATTCTCACACTCCAGGCAAGGGTATCATCCTTACAGCAATTCACATTCTTTGGACACTGAAAGTGTTAGAGAGCTTCTTGAATTGCAGTTCCAGCTCTCTCCTGTAACTCAGGATTACAAATTCTTATCTGTTCAGGATTTGTCAGTAGTGGAGTATCCAATAAATTAGCTGTTTACCATGTTGGGGGAATTTGCTCCTTCCACTCATTCTCTTTCATCTGGAGGGTCAAACAGGAATCACTGATGACATGTGCTGTCTCCTGTTTCCAGACGATTTCTGTATACATTTCCCTCCTTTCAGTTCAATTCCATATCTCATCTCAGAATTCATAGAAGAATGGTCAAGGTTCCTATTCATTGCTATATGTTGCCCAAGAAGGGTCTAGTTTCTAGCACTAAGGTCTCTGGCTTTACATGAAGCTATCTCACTACAAGACAGGGAAATCTCCAGTGGGTGTTGAGGAGAGTGACACTTCCCTCATCCAACTGTCTGCAAGGGCAATAAGTCCACTAGGAAGCTCTTCACTTGTCCGGTATATTCTGCTAAGTTTAACTTGAAGGGGATCTATGAATTCAAGAAGACAAAGTATTACTCTGCTTTGCTTTCTGAAGAGATGGGCTTGCATTAGCAACGCAAACTCTTTTTAAGAGTCCTGCTAACTGCTCTGGGTTTTGTCATCAAGTGGCTAAGTGGTCACTGGAAATGCTGCCATCAAATGACACTCCACTACAGGTGTGGCAGCTTCCAGTGTTTGTACTAAAAATGTTTCCACTGTGAACATCTGTACCATGGCACTTTGATCATGGTTTCACACCGTGCTGAAGACTTAATGCTTAGATAATTATTTTTGGAGTCAGCTTTCATTTTGTATCTCACTGTTACAGGAGACAGTCTTCTGATCTTCTCACGTTTGTCTATCCTATAGCTCTGGATTCCTGGGGTATTTACATGTCACAGCTTGGGTTTTTCTCAATGGTTATCTACTGCAGAAAGCTTTAAGAGGCAGATATAATAGATATATAGTCAACATATCAGTTGGTCTGTGTGATGACCTTCTGCATTGGATACTTATTGCATTCTCACTGTTCCCCTAGACAGCCTTCCCCTCCTGTGGGTTTATATGAATGCTTCCAGTACACTGAAAAATGATGTATTTATATGCCCAAGTAAGTTTCAGAGGGGCTACCTGAGGAGGAGAACCGGATATACGGACACTCATCATATGCTGGGTGTCCATGGCTGAATTGATTGATTTCTTATGTGTTCATGTTTCCTCAGTTTTTACCAGGGAAGTTAATTTTTCTAGCATTTCAATATGAAAAGGAGAGGTAATTGTAAAAATTGCAATGTGTCTGAGATTGAGAAAGCTGACTGCGAGGGAAGTTCTATATAACAGTGGCAGTTTGGCAAAACAAAGTAGAACACCAGTATGAAAAATCAGACAAACAAAATGTCTTTAAAGAGAAAACATTAAAGTTGACCAGTTTGTACTCCGGGATGGTTACATCCTTGTCATCTTCAGCAGTGGAAGAAGCAACTGAATAGCAACCAGATGGAAGGGTTTTCTATGGCCTGAAGGAGAGCAGGTCATCAAAGTCTTTAAGGCATGCCTTTTGACTGTCCAGAGTTTCACAGAATGTCCAGATTTTTCCTCATATTTATGGTATATTCCTCATGAAATTTTTGGTTTTCTGGCAAACCCTTGAGTATTGAAATCACTAAATAATGACAGTCATTTGCTTTTCAGACTTCATATTCTTTAGGAAAAATATATGTTAATGCGAAACCTATCTGGTAACTTCCTAAGTTTATAAGAACAATATTTTAAATTTGTCCTATTGAGGGCCTTTTTGCCCTGCCATTAATTTTGACTTTGTGCAGAATTCGTGTACTAGGAGGTTAAGAGGTATGCTTTAAGGTACTGATCATTTGTTGAAGTCACAAAAACAAACAAATCTCTTCCTTGTTTATCTGATAACAAAAATCATAGAAAGTGTTTCAGATTTCTACAGACAGAACAATGGAGAAACATGCATATTTTCTCTGTTTTTGTGTACATATGTTTGAGATTATTTGTAGTTTGTACCCGCTATTGAAACTCAACAAAACTCTCTTATTTGCTGCCTCGTAATGCTTTTGTATGATTCTGTTCATGTCTGTTCCTTACTGGTCTGTGATTACAGGTAGACCTTGTAACTTCCATATCCTCACTATACAGCTGCTTGGTGGAAGTATTGGACAGGTATGTACAGGTGAGTGGAAGCCTATGAAACAGTAAGATGTTCATCACTGCCACTGCTGCAGTAGCCTTTAGGCCATAAGGATTGTTTCTTGCCCAAGACACAACAATCAGCCAGCCTCCAAAAGCTCTGGTTACCTCCCACACTCCCACGCTGACTGCTGATTAGTCAGAGCAGAGAAGGGGAATATCTGCAGTCAGACTGAAAAATCTTCAGTATTTTCTTGCCGCCTCATGAAGAAGCAGCTCAGGCCCTTCACAAAAGCGGCAGCTGGCACTTTAGCTCCTTTCTGGCAAATAAGTCCCCTTTGGAGAACCCTGTCACACAAATGTAATTATTTTTCTTTACAATAAAAAGTTTTTTTTTTACTTTTGTCTCTAGCTTTTAGTGTGTTGCTTATGCTTTACATTGTTTTGAAGACACGGTATGTATGTGAAAGTGTAAATGTGCGGCTTGTGTGAACTATTTGACAAGCTTACCTTCTGACTGACTTGTTCCAGAATTTCTGTCAGCATCTGAAGTATCCTCTTTGGTCATAGTGAGGATTCCCTGCTCCTGCTAGTCTTGACGTCTGCAGTTCCTAGAAAGAAAAAAACAACTTACCAGAGAGCCCTTGGAGACTCCACAGGTGTTAGTGTTCACCTCAGTTGTTGGTGTGTGACACTGTAGTGGACACCAGTCATTTCTCAGACCACTCACTTACCTGTCAGGTTTCCTGTGGTGTACTCCTTTCAGCCTCCATGAACTGAGGTTCAGCCACATTTGGCTGTTCCAGTGTCCAAACTAAGCATGGAAGAACCATGTTTACTGGGACATAGAGACACAACAGGAATGCTGTTGGATGTGTTCAAGGGAAAAGAGGGAAAAAATATCTTGATGGGGAAGATGTTCATTCTTCAGGTCAGTCAGTGAAGATACCTGTAAAGAAAAAAACAAAAAGTTTAACATTGTTCATTAAAAGACATGGTATTTATAAGAAAAGATGATTTTCTTACCTTGGCCAAGAAACTGTTGCAGACAGTCAATCATGGTACACAGAATTCAGTATCTGCAAATGAGGTCAGTGGAACTATTTCTGAGGAATATAGGTCAGATGATTCTGACATAAACAGACACAAGGCTTTGTCTCCTGCAAATTCTCAAGCCCAAAACTCTGATACTGAAGAAGCCTGGTCCTCACAACCTCCTTTGGAGGAAGTTTCTTTTTCTCAGATTATTGCCAGAATGAATGAAATGTTTTATAGGATGCTCCCCCAAAACTGTGGAGATATTGTGATATGTTACAAGTGGATATGCCTCATTATATGTCTATTTCCTCTAGTGCCAGTCAAGTTTCTCATAATAACAAGTATTTGTTTTCTCATCATAGGTTTGACCCTGCAGTAATACCAGTATCTACGGCAGCAGGGAGAAGGTCATGGTTATCAACCAACCCTTGCCCAGTGGACAAAGAAGGAAGATTTTGGACAGATTTTGTAAGATAATTTTTTCTTCTTCCACTTGTACAGAATTCCTAATTATCAGAGCTATATGCAGATGTTTGTGCATTTATAATACACAGTTTGAGACATCTAGCTACTTATCTTCCCCCTGAAGGTAGTGCTTATCTTAATTTTGTTTCTAACATTTCTCAAGTATCTAAATATGCCTTAAGGAGTGTGAATGACTGTGCAGATACTGTGTCTACAGCATCTGCTTCTGTTACTGTTTTGAGAAGTGTGCCTGGGTACATACCTCTGAACTCTCCAGAATTTCACTGAATGTACAGATTTTTGCCTCATATTTTGGACTCTTCCTCATACAATTGTGATTTTTCTGGAAAATCATTCAGGAACTGAAATCACTAAATAATGACAGATGTTTGAGGTTCAGACTTCATATCATGCAATGCAGAAACTGTATACCAATGCAAACCTATTATTCTAGCAACTTTCTAAGTTTAAAACAGCAATATTTAAAATCTGTCTCTATTTTTGGGCGTTTATCCCCCTATTATTTTTCCCTTTGTCAAGATTTTTATGCTAAAAGGTTGAGAGGTATGGCTAGGTATGAAACCAAAAGTTTTTTGATGAGGTAAAATTCTAAAATTTTGAATTCAGCTTTAGATAAGAAAGTTTTATTTGGCACTTCTGCTAGAAGTCCTCAAACACTTTGATAGTCTACAACTTTGGAATGAGTATGCCAGTCTTCCTCCCACCAGTCATTTCCCTGCCACAATCTCTTGAAATCTGTTTCATCATCTGTTTCTGCACATTCCCCTTTGGCAACAGACTGCGACAGACTCATGGGTGTTAAAGGTAGTTCAGGAGGATACAGCTGGCACTGGATACAAACAGTGCCATTAAATCAAAGGGTCAAAGGCTTCTGTTCCAGAATGTTTCTGATGCTAAAGAAAGATGCCTCTTAGAGACCAGTTCTAGATATCTCCTTTCCAAATCTGAATGTGAAAGTTCTGAAATTCAGGATGCTGACCCATCAGAATCTATTGCCTCTCATTCCTCAGGGAAGCTTGACGGTAACATTAGATCTAAACGATGCAAACCATGATGCTGTCTTAATATTTCATTGAGGATGGGTTGGTAAGTTTTGCTGATATCTTAATTGGCATTGCAATATTATAAGTGCTTTATGCACTATCTGAGAGTGAAGTCTTTTGGGTTCTCCTGCATTATGATTCTGCTGCTTATGTTTTTTTAGAAGAGAAATACATTTATTCCAGTAATCAGGGATTTTTTTAAACAACAAACATCTTTATTAAATTATCATGTATGACCAAGACATAGGCAATATTGCATTTATATAAATGAAAATAAACTAACCATAGTGACACACTCTTAGATGCAAACATTATACACTACAAACCATGCCAACACAACTGTAGCTGCAAACTTTATACATCACTTATTATTTATCCAGTCATTGTCAGTCAGCCATTACATAGCTCATTCATATCTGCCTTCTTTTAAACCTTGTTCCTCATCTGCATATATTGATCCCACACTTCCCATTTTTTCCATGTAATTTGCTCCTACCCTTTTCTAGAGATACCAGTTCCGGTAGTTTTATCTCTTATTATTGTCTTCACTACTAGTAAAGTTGGTTTATACTTCGATTTCCATTTTCTAGTAATTGCTTTTTTGGCAGCCATCATAATTAGACCCAGCAAGGGCTTACTATATCTAGACAATTCCCAGTCTGCATCATAGCTCAAAAAATCATTTCCCTAGTTACTTCAATTTGCTCAGACACCATCTCCGACAGAACAGTCTGCAGGGAAACTTTAATGTCTGCCAACTCATTGCACTTCCTGAAAATATGTTCTCATTTACCTCTTTCTTCCCCATCACACCTCCAGCATTTGCTGTCTACCTGAGGAAAAATTCTTTGGAGTCTACTTGGGGTATTAAAATACTGTAAACACTTTCAGACAAAGATCCTAAATCATCTAGATTTTGTTGCATATTTGGGAGACACACACACACACACACACACACACATATATATATATATATATATATATATATATATATATATATATATATACATACAGTGGATATAAAAAGTTTACACAGCCCTGTTAAAATGCCAGGTTTTTGTGATATAAAAAATGAGACCACAATAAATCATTTCAAAACTTTTCTCACCTTTAATGTGACATGTAATAAGTACAATTCAATTGAAAAACAAACAAATCTGTTAGGGAAAAAAATATAAAAAAATAAAAAAACATACAATAAGCTGGTTGCGTAAGTGTGCACACCCTTAAATTAATACTTTTTGAAAGACCTTTTGATTTAATTACATCATTCAGTCTTCTTGGGTTGGAGTCTATCAGCATGGCAGATCTTGACTTGGCAATATTTGCCCACTTTTCCTTGCAAAAGCACTCCAAATCTGTCAGATCGCAAGGGGATCTCCTGTGCACAGCCCTCTACAGGTCACCCTACAGATTTTCTTTTGGATTTAGGACTGGGCTCTTGCTGGGCCATTCCAAAACTTTAATTTTCTTTTGGTGAAGCCATTCTTGTGTTGATGTGGATGTATGCTTGGGGTCATTGTCATATTGAAAGGTGAAATTCCTCTTCATCTTCAGTTTTCTAGAAGACGCCCGAAGGATTTGGGCCAAAAGTGACTGGTGTTTGGAACTGTTCATAATTCTCTCCACTTTGACTAAAGCCCCAGTTCTAGCTGAAGAAAAGCAACCCCAAAGCATGATACTGCCACCACCATGCTTCACTGGGAGCCTGCTGTTCTTTTGGTGATGCAAAGTGTTGTTTTTGTACCAAACGTACCTTTTGGAATTCTGGCCAAAAAGTTCAACCTTGTTCTCATCAGACCATAACACATTTTCCCACATGCTTTTAGGAGACGATGTATTGTTTTGCAAATTTTATATGGGCCTGGATGTTTTTCTGTGTAAGAAAAGGCTTCCATCTTGAAACCCTACCCCATAGCCCAGACATGGAGAATACATGAGATTGTTGTCACATGTAGTACACAACCAGTACTTGCCAGAAATTCCTGCAGCTCCTTCAGTGTTGCTGTAGGTCTCTTGGCAGCCTCCCTGACCAGTTTTTGTCTTATCTTTTCATCAATTTTGGAGGGATGTCCAGTTCTTTGCAACGTCACTGTTGCCCCATATATTCTCCACTTTTTGATGACTGTCTTCACTGTGTTCCATGGTATATCTAATGCTGTGGAAACTTTTTTGTACCCTTCTCCTGACTGATACCTTTCAACAATGAGATCCCTTTGATGCTTTGTAAGCTCTCTGCGAACTATGGCTTTTGCTGTAGCAGGCAACTGAGTAAATGTCAGGAAAATCCTACTAGGACAACTGAAATTTATTTGGGGTTAACCAGAGTCTCTTTAATTGATGGCAGGTGTGTACCCAAAAACACTGAATGCTGTAATTAAATCAAAAGGTGTTTCAACAGTGTATTAGTTTAAGGGTGTGCACACTTATGCAACCGGCTTATTGCACTTTTTTTTATTTTTTATCCTAACAGATTTGTTTGTTTTTCAATTGAATTGTACAGGTTATAGGTCACATTAAAGGTGGTAAAAGTTTTGAAATGATTTATTGTGGTCTCATTTTTTTATATCACAAAAACCTGGCATTTTAACAGGGGTGTGTAAACTTTTTATATCCACTGTATATCTGCATTGTTTTTTTGTGAATTGCTTATCCAAGCTCAATTCCCAATACTTCCTAACCTCCTGTGATTGATTCTTATATTTTATATGCTCTACTAATTATTCCTTTCTTAACAGCAACTACCGTTCTAGATGCTACTAAAAACTCTACCAGTGCTGGTCTTTTGTTTAGGACCCCCTCACCTATTTCTTTCTCTTTGCCTATACTCTGATATCAATCCTTGCTATGGAAGGCAACCTCTATCCAGCAGTCCAAATAAGTACTTGGTCTCTTCCCATTCTTTTACATTTCCCTCTCTAGTTATTTGCTTCCAATACCTTGGCTCCTTTGACAGTTTTCTCCAATATATTCCCGCCCCCTCTTGTCTATTGTCTGTATCCCTAATTGCAATAATCCCTATCAGCAGAATTTCCTTTCTCCATTCGCTTGTTGGCTTATTTCTTTGAATACCTTCTGCTACTTTATGAATATAATATTCTGTATGGCTGTTGTTGTTCTCCTTAAAGATCTGCATCCAAAATCACAGCGTGTCACTGTTACTTGAGCTTCCCTCCTGTTTCATCATCATCTCTTTCCACTTTGAATTATAGTTTTCTGCTTGTGCTAGAAGAATAGGTTTATCCACTTGACTGTTGCTGTCCTCCCCAGATAAAATCCTTCAGCTCTTTATTAATTCCTGTCTACAACTTCTCCTCTGGTTGATAAAAATATGCCTGACCTGTGTATAAGACTAAAGGGACTAAAAACATTTTAACTGCTTGTATCTTTTTATTTATTTTACATTTGTTGGCAGGGATAGTCCTACTAGATATATATCCATTTTCAGTGGAGGCCCGGGGAGAAAAGCTCCACATACCAAAAAAGTGACAGTACATACATCACTGAGTGATAAACTCAGGCAGACATGTTTAGAAAAATAGACAAAGAATACAGGCAGATATCAATATACACAATGTGCAGACTTACAACTGATTAGCAAAGACGTATCAGAAAATGTGAACATAGAATGCAATCAGATCTCATAATTCACAATGCTTAGACATTCAAATTCTATGATGTATAGATACTTGGCTAAACAGCAGGTTGGGTAGCAAGACATGTATTAGTGAAGTTGTTAGTCAGGTTTAAAACAAGAGCACAGCCAATGAGATGTGAGGTATTTCTGAGTTCTCTTTTAAATAGGGGTAGTGAGGTTTCCTTGGTAATGGTAGTAGGGAGTAGACTCCAGATTTTACCGGTTGAGTTGGCAAATATAGCATCACCTGCAGAGTTGTTGGATTTTTGGGTCAGTATCATTATTTTATCAGCTGAGCGTAATGGTCTGGGGGCACTATGAGGGGTGAGAATATTTTTGAGGGCAGGGGTGTTATCAGGTTGATGGAGTATTTTATGCGCTACTATAAGCTGGTTGAACTGTAGAAAGGTAGGATACTCTAGCCATCCCAGTGCTTTGAGGTTCTGGCAATGGTGGGTCCTAAAAGCCATGCCTGTAGTGAATCTGGCTATATGATTGTAACATCCTGATAATTTGTTGAGATCGGTTTTGGATAGGTTGGTGAGTACAGGGGAGGCATACATAAGGGTAGAGAGGAGGTGTGATCTTGCAACAGCTACCCTAGCTAGTGGGGGTGAGGAAAGGTTTGGCTCTGTACAGGGAGACAAGTTTTTTGTTGACGGACTTAACAGTGTGATTGACATATTTATCAAATTTAAGGTTGTTGTCTATTATTACACCTAGAAGCTTTGTATGGTCATCAGGGGAGATAATGGTGTCATTGCTAGATTTGATGTTGAAGGAAGGAGGAGGAATTCTACAGTTAGGGGAGAAAAGTAGTAGCTTGGTTTTGTTAGGATTTAGAAGCAGGCGGCAATTAGCTAGCCATGTTTTTACCATGCTGAAAGTGGTCTGGGTGATGGTTAGAAGTTGTGTAGGAGAGGAGGCAGAGCATATTAGCATTGAGTCATCTGCATATTGGATGCAGGTGGCTCCTGGGATGATGGTGTGATAGTGAAAAGAAGGGGACCTAGTATGAACCCTTGTGGGATGCCTAGGGTTAGAGGAGGTTGGGATGACAGCTTGCTCTGCCATAAGACAGCCTGCTGTCTACCGTTTAGGTAGGAGTGAAACCACTGTATTGCGTGTTGGTCTAAACCGATGTTTTGTAGGGTATTGAGCAGTAGCTGATAGTTGACCATATCGAAAGCTTTTGAGAGATCTAGGAAGAGTGCTGAAGATAGTTTGTTGTTGTTACAATGAAGATTGATGATATTAGAGAAAGACAGAAGAGCCGTGGTGGTACTGTGGAATGGCCTAAAGCCGTGCTGAGAGTCGGCGAGCTTTCTGTTTTGAATAAGAAAGTACATGATTTGTTTGTGTATGCATCTTTCCATGATTTTAGCTAGTGGTGAAAGAATGGCTATAGGTCTAAAGTTAGATAATTCTGTGGAACTTCTTCCTTTATGGAGAGGTATAACATGTGATATTTTCCATGTTGCTGGGATGGATCCTTCTGAGATGGATCTGTTGATCAGAATAGAAATGGGAAGTGCTATGGCATCAGCTGCTTTTTGAAGATATTCAGCTGGGAGGTGGTCGGCAGCTAGTGCAGTAGGTTTTAGCTTTTTGAGTAAGGTCCAGATCAGGTTTTAGGTACGGTTTGAAAAGTAAAGGTGGGTTGGGTGCTGGGTGGATCAGGGCTAGATGTGCCAGAGTGGTGTTTGTGTCCGATGGAGTGAGATGGGTAGCTAGAGACTGGATAGTTTCAGTAAAGAAGGAATTGAAGCTGTTTGAAATTTCAACAGGGGATTTATCAAGGGCAGCTGTTGGGGTAGGTGTAGCGGAACGGCCTGGGTGGAGAAGATTGTTAATACCAGCCCAGAACTTTTGAGGTTTTAGCTGATATTTTTGTTGTTGGAGGGTGTAGTGATTTTTTTTGTCTAGAATGACAGATTTTTTGGTCTGGTTCCTTACATGCCGGTATCTTACTTGGTCCATAGGGGCTTTGGTAACATGCCCCCTGGCCCAGGCATTGTTTCTTAGTTTAATTGTGGTTTTTGTTTCTTTAGATAGCCATGGTGCAACTGTGGCTTTTACATGGATGGTACAGGTAGGAGCATGGTAGTTAAGGATAGCCAGAAATTTGGTACTGAAGTACTCGACTGCTTCTTGCAATGGGAGTCATTTCAAGACATTTCAATTACATGCTTTGAGATCTTTTTGGAAGTTGTCAAGGTTAAAGTTCCTGACGTTTCTTATAGTTTTGTAGGTGGGCTGGTTGGGAAGGTCGGCTTTGAGCCTAATAATATAGGTAAGGCAGTGATCATTTAGATCATCAGGTAATGTACCTGACTTGTACTTTTGAGGGTGGCTGTTAATAAGTATCCAGTCAAGGATACTATCTTTGACTCTATTTTTGCTAAATCTTGTGGGGGTGGCAATGATCCGTGGAGGTTTAAATGGATGGAGGGAGTTTCAGAGGAACAGGTGTTCCAATCACTGTTAAAGTTCCCCAAGACAATGGTTTCCTGGGGATAGTTAGAAGCTAGCCAATGTAAGATGTTTTCTAGAGTATTATCATTCTTGTCAGGTGGAATATAAATGCAGACAATGTATCTGCATTTAGTTTTGTTTATTATTAGTTTGGTGATGAGAATTTCTGCATTGCCAAACTGGGGTGGCTGTTGGGTGTCAATTGTTATAGTTAGGGTAGACTTGTATAGTACAGCTACCCTACCACCTTTCCTGGAGATCTAGTCCAGTCTAAGGATGTTGTACTGTCAGGGGGTTATTTTGTTATCTTTGGCTATTGGTTTTAGCCAGGTTTCTGTGAGGCAGAGGATATCAGGGGAGTAGACAGCTAAGAGTACATGTAGGCTATGGATCTTGTTGTTTAGGCTTCTGATGTTAAGATGACAGACCAGAAATGAGTTTGGAAGTCTATCTATCATGTTGGGTTGTTAGATGGAGTGCTTGGGTCTACTGTTCTGGATGGGCCAAGGTTGGGGTGGATATCTCCATCCTTCATAAGATTAACTTTTAAGATGTTTATGAGTCTTAAAAATTTGATTATGATTTTTTCGTAGCTTTTGATTTTTAAACTAATGTAGCATTATGTAGTCGGGTGATAGTAATTAGGAGAGGGGGTGGTTATGTGGTGGATAAACTTATTAAATGCTGGGTTGGTATCTGAGAGTTTGGGTATTGGATTTCAAGATGCTGTAAATATTCATAGGAGCTTAGGTGATAAGAAATGAATAGCAGGGGTACTAAGGGTAGCAGCATTAGTGTTTTAGCTGTAGTCATAGTAAATTACTAGGGTAGGGTCAGTATTGAGTGTAAGTGGTGGATAAAAGATTAGAGAAAATAGAATAGCTATGGGTGGGTTAATATGGATAGTGGGGTGGATAGAGGGTGTATTATTGTGCTAGGAGTTTGCTGGGTTCTAGGAGCGCGTGTAGTTGGTTAGCTAATTAGAGGGCGTGCCAGTGGTACTATAAACGTAGTACTACCGGGGGTGGGTGGGGTATGGGGGTAGGATGGGGGGCAGAGTGAGCGAAGCAAGCGGAGCGAGGCTAAACCAGTAAAGCAGATGCCTAGAGGCAGCATGTGCAGGTATGAGTTACAAGCACGCTTTTTGTTTCTTTTTATATGCCCAATACTCTGTTCCTAGACCCTACTGTTAAAACCTACACAGTTCCCTGCCTGCTTCTCAATTTACAATACAGAGAGCCCGTTTTCCAATTCCCTTTTGTAGCATGCTTGTTTCACTTAGTTTATTGAGAAATGCACTATTTGGAGGTGCAGAGCACACTACGCTCCTCTGTTGAACAGTAGAAAGCACGCTGTTTTTACCTTAATTGGGGAAGAAAGAAGGCTACAGGAAAGTCTAACCCTTCCAACCTAATGCTTATCAGCATAAACAGAATTACAAGTGGGCGTTATGGGCACATTCAGCAGTGCTTTTTTGGACCCAGTTTGCTAGGTTTACAGGTGGCAAGGTATTTAAGTGGATATTGACCTTATTAAAACAAGTTCCATGGTGGGGAAAGTCTTCCGTACTTATGCTTTTACAAGCCTTTCAGGGGGAGGTGAGGTAGGAACACCTAGAGAGGGGATATGATTATTAGTACTATACCAAGAACAGAGTTAATCATTCAAACATTCAGTATACATGATTATCAAACATGTCCACGTGCACCTTTTAGTATTAACAAACAGCAGCACTCTTTCCTATATATCTGCCTTAATGGCTCAGTTAATATTCATTATTTCTGTCTCTTAGTGTGCCGTGGTGATGCAGCGGTAGTGTTGTTGCTTCACAGCAAGAGGTTCTCTCGTTCGATTCTCAGCTAATGTGCGGGGAGTGCGTTCTGTGTGGAGTCTGCATGTCCTCCCCGTGGTCGGGTGGTCTCCAAAAGACATACATGAATGGGCGTGCCTTCGTTGAAGATTGGGCATCGAGCTGGCAACTCGGCACCATGAAAATCTACTGCCAATCATTAGCGGACCGGAGTTCCGCTGTGGCGACCCCTAACCGGGAAAAGCTGAAAGACAAAAAAAAATCAATGCTACACTACTTGTTCATTATTTCTGTGCCTTATCAATGCTACACTACCCAGGACAGACCACTAAGTCAATGCAAATGACAATAAATGGATACAATATCAACAGCAGTTTGCGAGTAATTTGTAGCAGCTGGTACCAATAAACATGCCTTAATTCATCAAGGTTTCATTTTGCGAGTAAATGCAGTAAACAGTACATTGAGCTCAGATAAAGAAACAAGAATTAAATACATAAGTATGTGAACATACCTCAGCCAACTGGAACCTGATGCACTGGTTAATTTAAAAATGTCTGGTCAGGTAGGGGATTATGTAACCTCTGATTACTTGGGAGAGAGGGGAGGTGAAGGGCTGAACTGGGCTAAACCAGTAAAGCAGATGCCTAGAGGCAGCATGTGCAGGTATGAGTTACAAGCAACGCTTTTTTGTTTCTTTTTATATGCCTAATACTCTGTTCCTGGGCCCTACTGTTAAAAGCTACACAGTTCCCTGCCTGCTTCTCAATTTACAATGCAGAGAGCCTGTCTTCCAATTCCCTTTTGTAGCACACTTGCTTCACTTAGTTTATTGAGAAATGCACTGTTTGGAGGTGCAGAGCACACTATGCTCCTCTGCTGAACAGTAGAAAGCACGCTGTTTTTACCTTAATTGGGGAAGAAAGAAGGCTACAGGAAAGTCTAACCCTTCCAACCTAATGCTCATCAACATAAACATAATTACAAGCGGGAGTTATGGGGACATTCACCAGTGCTTTTCTGGATCCAGTTTATTAGGTTTACAGGTGGCAAGGTATTTAAGTGGATATTGACCTTATTAAAACAAGTTCCGTGGTGGGGAAAGTCTTTCGTACTTATGCTTTTACAAGCCTTTCAGGGGGAGGTGAGGTAGGAACACTGTATTTAAACAAGTTTTGTTGTGGGGAAAGTCTTCCATACTTATGCTTTTACAAGTCTTTCAGGGGGAGGTGAGGTAGGAACACCTCAACCGACTAGGACCTGATGGACTTGTTAATATTTTACTATTGATATCTGTATAAGAGAGCTTCCATTTTCTCAATTTTTATTTTACCTTTTGTTTAGTCTCTACTCACATATCCTTAGCTGCCACACTGGTGTAATTTTTAATTCATGCTCCTAAATACTTCATTTTATCATGTCCCCATAAGTATAGATATTGGTGTGTGGGTACATAATTTACTGCTATTGCTTTTGTTTTAGCTTCATTCATTTTGTTTACATGCTTATGTTTTGTTGTGCAGAAACTATGTGCATTAACACAGCAAAGAGCTAATACCAGCACAGAAGTGTGAAATCACTGACGGCAGACAGCACAGAAGTGTGAAATCACTGACGGCAGACAGCACAGAAGTGTGAAATCACTGAAGGCAGACAGCACAGAAGTGTGAAATCACTGACGGCAGACAGCACAGAAGTGTGAAATCACTGACGGCAGACAGCACAGAAGGGAGGAATCATCATGAACAAGGAAATAAACAGTGAGAGCAGACATACCACTACACATCGGGGAGATAGCAGAGGTGAGCAGAAAGTTTTGTAAACGAAGCACAGAGACATAGGCAAGATTGTGAAGAAATGCAATGTTTGAAAGAACGTAAATGAGAAATACAGCAGGCAGCATGACCTTTTGCCCCTGTTGACAGGTCAGTATGCATATAGAAGAAACAGTATAGGAGATTGTAGGGAGCATTGAAATAGTGCCCATTAAGCAGAGCAGCACCTTATTGTTTAATTCAGAGGTGTGGAAAGGAGAGGACAGGAAAGCAAGGAATTAGGTACAGTAAGCAGAGCAACATGCAACAAGAACATTAAACTAAAGCAGGTTGGGGGAAGTAGAATATGTTTCTGTGGGCAAAAATATTTTATACATGAAGTAAGAGAAGACAGGAGGGTGAAAGAGAAACAATGCAGGAGGATTGGAGGGTTAAGGCAGGAGTGGACCACACAGATGCAGTCACACATACTAAAAACCATAGATAAGCAGGGGCAGATAAATAATTGGCTGAGAATAGGATAGAGTACAACAGCTAGATCCAGTAGGTGGCATTTCTAGGTCTGGGTGGCCAGTGACAAGGGCCACATCCATCCCTGGCTGCCTGATGGCATTCACCAGTTGGTCCAATGAGTTTGCAAAAAGGTTGCTGAATGATAACCCAGTCAGAACCTTCCTTCTTGTTCCAGTTCTGGTTCAGACAACACCAGCGACTGAACTGGACTATCGGGCCAAGACCGTTCAGAACCTTCCCCAGATGAGTTACATCCATCCTCCCAACTGCTTCAGCCAAAGCCTTGGTTGGGGTGTGTGTGAACAGCTGTGGCTGACTTTCCTGTGGCTCTGATGGACCAGGATGACCTGTAAAAAGGAGACAAAAGTGGGAAACCTGACATTAATGATGAGGACCAGAGATGATATGGCAGAGATAAGCCACGGGAGGATACAGGTGCCACCAACTGTACTTTGCCTGTAATCTCCTCTCTCCTGCAGCTGACAACTTTCTCTGCATACTCTACTTGTGATGAAAGACAAAAGGAAAGGGCAAGTGATCACAAAACACATACAGTAAGGAACAATGCAAATGACAGTGCAACAATACAGCTCCACACATATGTCAACAAGCAGAAGTCTGAAATGATTTCCACAGCTCAACACAGAACCTGGTGATGAAGCAATTTTGCAGTCAGGTTCTCATGTTGTACAATTAGCAGTTGGCACTTCCACAGTTACTTACAAAAGATCTGAGGCAGCTACAATAATTCTGTTAGGCGCAGTGAAATGGAACAGCTCATACCTTTCAACATCTTCCTGCAAGAAAGCTGGACAAAGCCTAAAATAATAGGGAGACAAAGGCCCAAAAATAGGAACAGATTTTAAATATCACTCTTATAGACTTAGGCCATTGCTAGAATAACAGGCTCTGTGTTAGTATGCATTTTCTAAAGGATATGAAGTCTGAAACTCAAATGTATGTAATTATTTAGTTGCATCAATCCTCAGTGATTTACTAGAAAACCACCAATTGATGAGGAACAGAACAAAAATATGAGACAAAAATTTGCAAAAAATCTGGACAGTTGAGAGGTATGGACAGCTACACCAAATACATATTATGCAATGATGTAGAAGCATGAAATAGCACCCACTATACCTCAGGATCACACCCACATCATCATTCCCACAATTCAACACTGTTATAAAATGCAACAGCCATCCCCAACAGCACACACAACAATCAGACAATCACCCATAGAAACCAACCTGGAATATCATGGGATCTGTCAGATTAAATGAAAACAGGAAATAAGGAAGCCACCAGCAGACACAGCAGAAATAGTTATTAAAACCAGTACTGTACAAGGCAGACATAGTAAATATGTACTATGCCATTTGGGGTGTTCTTTCCTAACCTCTGCTTTGAATGTCAGGATATCTCCAGAACAGTGCTGATACAGGTTTTCATACTAGTGTCTGTACTCTTCACCAGTATGTGGAATGATTGCTGCTGTGGACAGCAGGTCATACCTGGCAACCACCTTCCTGAAAGGAGCTGTGTGAGATTCTAACAGCTAGGCCCTGAGCTGCCTGTGCAGGAACAAAGCATAACTTTGTTTTTTTTTGCACACCAGGCAGGTGCACTACATGGGGCACTAGCATTTGCAACCATCTCCATGAATGTATAACAAAATAAAATGGCACCATGAGAGTCATACCTACATAGGACTCTGAATTATTTACACTGCTCCTTAGCACTTTGCAGATTCACATCAAGCTTTTGTGCAGAAATGAGCATGCATGACATGCATGCAATGTGTAGTACAATCTGTCTATACCTCCCGTCGCCATGTCACTGGTGTGTTTTTACAAAGCACAGTCATTCATAGACAAAGGTGGAATATAGCCTCATTAGCATAACTGGGGTGCAAACTGGTATACATTAGTTAAGTTCATGGGAGATCTGCCATAGTGAATGCCAAAACTTACATCAAAGATAAGTAAGCAGCAGACTTATTTTAGCAGACTGAGTGACTTTCTGCCACCACAGATGCAGCTATAATATGCTAACAGAGAAATTCCAGCTATCTCATACACAATTATTTCCCTGCTGGATGCCTTCTCCTAAAGTACAGTTGACAGGTTAACACTGCTGTGCATTGCTGTTCATGCTATAGCAGACACTTACAGCTGTACTATAGGGCAGGGCATCATGCCAGCTGTCTAAGAAGGTAGAAGAGTAACACTGAATCAAGAGAGATGGTGAGAGTTGGAACGAAGCCCTTACCCCATGTAGAAAATGTGAAAATGGGGGTTGTTGATGAAGATGATGATGATGATCAAAGACCTAATCATCAATGGGCAGCCTCCACAAGATTCAACAAACTGTCTGAGTTTATCAGCAGACCATCATTTTTGCAGTATCCCTTATCATTTCTAATACTGGGAAACAGCCCCGGCCATAGCACAACCTCTGGCAGTATGGAAGTTTGTGTTGTTTACATAGCTCATATCTGACCTTCATTGTAGTTTGATTGAAAAAAAAAGATGAATCATGTACTATGAACATAATTTCTTAACCATTCCTAATAATGTGACAAGTTCACATTCAAATATACATACCTAATGTGGATGACTTTACTTATCTGACAACACAAACCCAGATTCCAGATATATTTGCCAACAGAAATACCATGTTTTGTAATCCCATGGCCCTTCTTACCTAAAAGCCAGAAACACAAACTTTAGCTTTTCTATGAGTAGCTTTAGCTTCTCTCTCTATCCCATAATCACATGAGGTCATTCCACCTTAAAGGAAAACGATTACAGTATGCTCCCTCTTATCTGGTCTCACTGGGACCGGACCTTAGGCTGGATAAAAGTATGTCTGGTTAATCAGAAAAAGCATACAAAATACCATTTATAGGTTGTAAATCAGATTTCAAAAATTACATATATATGTTGTAAGTAAATATTTATTAAACATTCATTTATTTAATTGAAAAAGTAATTTTCCTTTGTTTTGTTTCTTTAATTGCAATTCTTGTTTACACAAATTCAGTATATACATGAATTAAGGCCTTTGACACCATCCCCCACTCTGGAATCATAGATAAACTTACTAAACTGGGCATTAATCCCTATGTCACCCAATGGGTTGCTAACTGGCTTACTGATAGAACCCACACTGTAAAAGTAGCCGACTCCAAATCCAGCTCCAGACAAGTGACAAGTGGAGTACCTCAGGGTTCAGTCCTGGGACCGCTTTTGTTTGGCATCTACTTCTTTGAAGTACAGGCCAACACTAAGGGACTCTGGATAACAAAGTTTGCAGATGACTGCAAACTGGGAGCCATTATTGAATCCCCAAATGATGTGGATACTCTACAAAAGGGCCTTACAGAAACAGATGCTTGGTGCCACAGCCATGGGCTCAAGCTCAATGCCAAGAAATGTATAGTTATCCCTTTGGGAAAAACATGTATCCATGAATTATCATATAGGTGGCAGTACACTAAACACCGAAAGTTTGATAAGAGACTTAGGGACACAGGTGGACAGTGGTCTCACCTTCGATAACCACATCACCACAACAGTCAGGAGATCCTTCTATGTGGCACACCTCATCACTAAGGGCTTTTCATCCAGAAAAAAGGAGGTCATTGTCCCACTGTACTCATCCCTCATTAGACCCATTATAGAATACAATGCCCCGTTTGGTATGTACCTCTCAAGACATCTGCAACAACTGGTAGGCCACAGAAATACCTCACTAAAAGAATCACAGGCCTAAAGCGGATGCCCTACGCTGGCCGCCTTAAAAAACTCCAGCTATACTCTGTCACATATCGTCTACTCAGAGGCGATCTTTGCTTAACATACAAGGCCATGTCAAACCCAGAGCTGTTGGACATGCTACACTTAAAGAAATCCCAATCCCTCAGAGCCACACGCTCCAGGGATCTAAACCTTGTCATCACAATAAACAAAACATGCTGGAGAGATAGGTTCCTGACCCAGAGACTCCCCAGACTCTGGAATAGATTGCCCATACATGTCAAGCAGAGTGCCTCTTTGGTCCTCTTCAAAAGGAACCTTGATGATTGGATGGGAGAAAGGAAATTCACCCTGGGGATCATGTCAGTCGCCCTGTTAGACAGGGGTCCAGGGAAGTAAATAGTGTGGGAAAAAATAGCCAGGGAATTGTTATGGCTAGGCTTATATAGGCCCTAGGGCTGATAGCGTAGTACCAACCTATGAACCTATGAACCTATGAATTAAGTTTTATGTTTATTCCAAACTAATAAACTAAGGCAAAAAAGTAAAGTAAGACTTGAGTATCATAGTTTAAAAAAAAACATCAGTACATACATAAAAATATGCAACTCTTTTCTGTCCTGGAAGGGAGATGTTCCCAATAAGAACATTACTAGCATGTGAATTTTGATAACAAAATTTTTATGTTTCCATTCCCAGTGGAATAGTTGCAGAAGAAATGCTGTAAGAGTTTTACCTGGAAAAACCTTGAGTTTAATATAGAAGGGGGAGGTGTTCCACTTTAACTTATTCAAACTCATTACAGCTGTATTGCTACTTTCATGGTGAACTTCCATGGTGGTGCAGCGGTAGCATTGTTGCCTCACAGCAAGAGGTTCTCCCGTTCAATTCTCGGCTTGGGTTGGGAGTGCCTTCTGTGTGGAGTCTGCATGTCCTCCCCACGGTCGAGTGGGTGTTCGAACGACATGTGTTGAATGGGTGTGCCTTTGTTGAAGGTTGGGCATCGGGCTGGCAACTCGACACCATAATAGCCAACTGCCAATCATTAGTGGACCGGAGTTCCGCTGTGGTGACCCCTAACCGGGAAAAGCCGAAAGACAAACAACAACAACAGGCATGGTTAACTGAAAATGCAGGATGGGATGTCTCAAAATTAGGAGGAACAAAACAACAAACATGATCTAACCAAGTAGAACTTACTGAATAAGACCTGTGGTTTTTATTTCTGATAGAAAGCATAAAGAACATTATGTGCTTTAACCAACTTTTCCTTACGTCAGCAGCATTCAGCACATGATCAGAACCCTGTAATTAGTTCCTCTTACATACCCTAAATGTATTCAGTCTATTACAGTGTGCATATTTTGGCTTAAGTCAAAGGGCAGTATAGCTGTGGAGAAGACTTGTAAAGTTATTTTTGAAGCAGTTTCATAAAGAAGGGATTTGGGCATTTAATAGAGTTAGGTAATGCTTGTGATATTTATTTATTTATTTATTATTTATTTATATTTGTTGACCGGGAGTGTCCATCTGGACGTAGGTCCATTTTCAGCAGAGGCCCGGGGAGAAAAGCTCCACAGTTAAAATAAACAGACAGTAGTTACATTGGATTACATAGCGATTAACAATTTACATAGCAATTACTTACAACATATTAACAGATGAAGAACATATTACATCAGTAGACAACAAAAATCTGTATCTGTAAAGTACATAACAGACATTAACAAATGTTAAAATAAGAAGTTCCTGCTATATAAGTACTAGGCTTATGAGCATCTGAGCTTGCTATAATCAAAGTAATTAGTGGAGTGGAAAGAAAGGTAGTGGTTGGATGGGGTGGGTGATATTAGAGTGGGAGTTGCAAGGGCATAGCCAGCATGTTTTTAGGTGCGCTTTTAGTAAAGTTTTGAAGTGGGTACATGATGGTACGGTGGTAATTGTGGGTGGGAGGGAGTTCCATAATTTGGCTATGGTGCAAGAGAATAGTGATTCACCAGCAGAGTTATTGGCTTTAGTGATCTGCCAGTGATTTTTGTTGCTGGATCTTAGTGGTCTGGTGGTGCGATAAGGTTGGAGTAGATTCTGGAGGGATGGAACATTTAGTGGATGGTTTACTAGTTTGTGGGTGAGTGAGAGTTGATACCACTGAAGGAGGTGAGGGAGTTCAAGCCAGCCCAGTTCAGCAAGTGAGAGACAGTGGTGACTACGGTAGGATGCCACTGTGGCGAATTTGGCAATTTTGTTGTAGCAGATCTCTAGCTTGTTTAGATCGCATTGCCTTAGGTTGGTATATATTGGAGAGGCATAAAGTAGGGTGGAGATAAGGTGGGAATTTGCTATTGAAATCTTTGCTGCTTTGGTGAGAAGATGCTTATTTCTGTATAACGCTCCTAGTTTTTTGTGGACTTTTTTATGGTCATGGATATGTGAATGTCAAATTTTAGTTTATTGTCTATTTCCACTCCTAGCAATTTGGTGTGTTCAGTTGGGTATATAGTGGTGTTGTCTTTTGCTGTGATGTTAAAGTTAGAGTTGTTTTGAGTATGTTTGGTGGGTTGGAAGATGAGTAGTTTAGTTTTGTTTGGGTTGAGTATTAATTGGGCATCGGATAACCAAGTTTCAACAGAGGAAAAGGCTTCCTGTGTGACTTTTTGCAGTTTGGGTAGGGACTGGGCTGAGCAGATGTTGGTCGAGTCATCTGCGTATTGTATGAGTGTGCCATATGTGGTGGCAGAGGCTAGATCATTTGTGAAAACAGAGAAGAGTTGGGGTCCAAAGATGGATCCTTGGGGAACCCCTATGGAGACAGGTAGTTGGGGAGATATGTCATTCTGCCATACAACGGATTGTTGGCGGTCAGACAGGTAACTCTGAAACCAGTTGGTGACTGATTGTGAGAAGGATAGGTTATTGAGGACAGAGATAAGTTGTTTGTGTGTGACCACGTCAAATGCTTTAGATAGGTCTAGGAAAGTAGCAGAGGAGAGATAGCCATTGTTTTTATGCTGAAGGATAGTGTTAGTAAAGGAGAGTAAAGCAGTGGTGGTGCTATGGTTTGGTCATGCTGAGTATCGGAAAGGAGGTTGTTAGTAAGGAGGTAGTCTGAGACCTGAGAGTGTATGCATCTCTCTAGTATTTTGGAGAGTGGAGAGAGAATAGCTATGGGGTGGTAATTGGTTAGTTCTGTGGAGGGTCCGCCTTTGTGGAGGGGAATTATATGTGATACTTTCCACAGTGTGGGAACATAACTTTCTGACAGAGATCGGTTAATCAAGATGGATACTGGGTAGGCCAGAGCATCAGCTGCAATTTGTAGGTGTTCACTTGGGAGGTTGTCTGCTGCTAATTTGGTGGGTTTAAGTTTAGTTAAGAGTTTTTTTATGTTGGAGGTAGGTACAGGAGAAAAAGAGAAGGCAGTGGGGAGATTAATAGTTGAAGGTGTGGGTTGGAGGGGGGGTTGTGTTGTTTAGCTAGTGATAGTATGGTTTGTGTGAAGTGTGTGTTGAATGAGGTAGCAATATTTTCTGAGGAGTGAGGGATGTTAGGAGGAGGGGTACTGACTTTACCTGGGTGGAGGATGGAGTTTATGGAGGACCAGAATTGTTTGGGGCTGTGTTCGGAGGAGTCTAGGGCAGACTGGTAGTATTGGAATTTGTCCTGTTTTATTAGCTTTTTGACTCTATTGCGTAGTTCCAGGAATTTCTGTCTAGCTGAGGGGGTCTTGGTTTTGCGCCAGTGCTCCCAGGCTTTATCCTGTTTTTCATTTCTGACTTAGTGGTTTTCTGTAGCCATGGGGAGGGTTGTGCTTTAATTCTGGAAAGTCTTATAGGGGCATCGTAATTAAGGATGCTCAGGAAGGTAGTATTAAAAAATGCAACTGCGTCATCAAGACTGAGGTACTTTAGGGGATGCCAGTTACATTCTTTGAGGGATGAGATGAATGTGAGTGGGTTAAAGTTTATTTTTTTACGTATCTGATAGTAGACGACAGGTTTAGCTTGGTATAGGTATTTTTTGAGTAGGAATGTTGGGGAGTGATCACTAAGGCTATCTGATAAGCAGCCTGTTATATATGACTAGGGGCTCTTACTGACTAGTATCCAATCCAGGGTAGTGTGCTTGCTGGAGTTTTTATTTATCCTGGTTGGCGACTGGACTAGTTGGGTGAAGCCATGAAGGTTTACATGATGGGTTGGATGTTTGCCAGAACAGGACTGCCAGTCAATATTGAAATCACCTAAAATGATAGTTTCTTGGGGGAGATGGTGGGTAGACCAGCTGAGGAGGTTTTCTAGTGGAGGGATGTTTTGGCCAGGTGGGAAGTAGCATACAATTATGTTGATGGCTTTGTTTTGGTTTATTTTGAGGTTGGTATATATTATTTCTTCATTGCCTATTTGTGGAGCTGATGATTTTAAGATCTGGATGTTTAGATGCTGTTTAAATATTATAGCTACACTGCCTTCTTTCTTGTTTAGCCGGTCTACTCTTAGTATGCCGTAACCTGTAGGGAGTATTTGCTCAGTGGTAATGTGAGGTTTTAGCCAGGTTTCTGTCAGGATGACTATATCTGGGGAGTGCAAGTCTATGGTGGCATGGAGTTCATGGACTTTGTTGGATATAATTCTAATATTTAGGCTTAGTAGAAGTAAGTCATTTGGCTTTCTATTGTCTGTAATATGAGAGAAGTTGTGGTTTCTAGTCTGATTATGAGGATTGGATTTGGAGACGGTAGGGCCAGGGTTGGGGTGGATATCTCCACTTAGGGCTAGTTTTGATATGCATGACATTATTAGTTTTCTCAGTTTTTGAATGTGTTTGTTTATAAGGGAAACTTTATGATTGTGCTCTTTGGGTAATAGGTATGGTGGGAGGGTTACTATGTTAAGTTGTAGGGATGCTTTATGTTTGAGTAATATAGTTGGTAGAATATGTGGGGGGGTGCATAGGGATGGTTCTTGAGTTGGTGGGAGGGGAGCTGAGTGAGGGTGAGACATGAGTGGTGGTGTCAGTAGTAGTACAGTGGTAGTGGTTGAGTGCGGGAATGATACAGCTTTGGTAGGATGTAAGATATACAAGGAGAGTGCATGCTGTGGAGCATAGGTAAGGTATGCTTGTACATGTTAGTTGAGGAGGTGTGATAGTAGTGGAAAGATGGAGGAGGTAGTATTGGGTTAGTGCTGTGGTTGGCTACTGGAAAGATAGGAGGGGTTTGTGAGTGTAATAAAGGTGGGACCACTGGGGGCAGGAGGGAATAGGGGGCAGGGTGGGGAGCGAAGTGGGTAGAGACCCTGTTAGTTGCTCTTATGATGGGGCTGGAAACAATCAGGTAACATATATAGAATATATATGTTATATATATATAGAATAGATACAGAATGCAATGTTTAAGCAAGATGGCCTCAAGGGCTAGGATGCAAAATTTATATGCAGTAGTTTATAGATCTGAACCATACCTAAATTTTGTTGCTCTTTCCGGGGGGGGGGGGGGGGGCTAGGATTTTAAAGATTTAATAGTAAATCTTTAGTAGATGATGATATTTACAAAAATAGCCTTTCAGACTGATACATTTGGTATTTCCATAGTAGTGATCTACTGTGTTATATGGCATTTGACTGCTGATGAATTCAAGCTTAATGAATGAAGGGACACTTGTACCCTCTGCCAGCAAAGTTCAGATTTTAAAGGGTTGTTAATGATGACAACTTCTAGTTAGTTACTGCATGCAGTTTTTATCTGAACTGGACAAAAGTTTTGAAATACAATAGACGATTATATACATGTCAACAAACCTACCTACTACGGTACACTAAGTCAAACAACAGAAAATAATGTATATTCTTGCAAAAATAGGGTCTATATCATATAATCGAAAATTGACAATGTTGAACGCTCTAAAGAGCAAAAATGCCGGAACCTGAACTCCTTGCCCCCGCTAAATATATATTCTAACTCCGAGATCGCACTACAGTGAGGAAAGGGCAAATATTCCGATCTCCACTGTACTGCAATCTCAATAACAGAACTTCGAGTTCCAGCATTTTTGCTCTTTTGAGCAATTGACATTGTCAACTTTCGAATATATGATACAGACCCTCAAAAATATGCCTACAGACACCAACAGTCCCCCCAGACAATGAATACAATCTCATGCTTGTCACTCAGACTCCAGGAGAAGAAACAGTTTTATCTGACCTGAACAACCAGTATAAGGGTCATTTTCTGTCAGCTGGTCTAATGGACAACCTAAGATGTTAAACATGTTATGACATTGTTATCGCACAAATGAAACTAATTGTCTTGCTGCATCGGAACATCATGGCTTATCATTTTAATCTTAAAATGTTGTAATATTGAAACAAAAACAAACTTGCAATATATAAAACAGAAACTGCAAGTTCATTTTTGTTTCAATATTTTAACATTTTAAGATTAAAACCATAAGCCGAGACGTTCCAAAGTCCCCGGAGGAGGCAGAAGTGTTGCTCGTCTCTGTTTTTTGCTGCTACAGTTACGGCAGAAATATGATGGCCTGTTAATGCATGCGGAGTCCGGTTAAAGTGAAACCAGATAAGAGGCAGTCTACTGTATTTGACAATCAGTTTTGTGATTTCTTATACTTTGTTCACCAAAGATGCTGAAGGTATATTGAATTGATCCTTCTCTTCAGCTGAAAATTCAGTCACTTTATATAATAAAAGTTCATCAAAACAATAATATAATAACGTATTACTTATAATATGTAAAGCACATAACATAGCTCTCTGCACGCTGTATCATGCTAGGCATGATGGCTCAAAAGCATCATCTTGACTGTCTCTAATTCTTACACTATATGTTCATTATAATTAGTTATTTTTTCCCTATTGGCATCTGTGCCACATTTTTAATCACCATATCTGCAATGTCTTTTTATAATCTATATTTACCTGCATTTTGTCAGTTATGCTGTAAAGCACTTATAGCGGGGTATTATATGTTACAATATTGCACAGGTTACCATACACTGAAAAAGATTCTTTAAAAATGTACATATAATTTTTATGAAACAGCCACATATGTTATTAAATAAATAAGCATTTTGTGTTTTTTGTGTGCCAGAGTTTTCCCTTCTGTTTTTCAAAGTTGCATTAATGTTTTTGTAGATACATGACTACTTGTAAGTATGTTAATGGACAGAATATGTAGTTTTCTAATTTTCTCTCAAGCCTTTAATACTTCATCGGTTTTGTAGTTTCCAGTTATGCAAAATAACAGAAAATACAATCATCTGTACTGTATATTTAACTCTTAACATAATTGTTTTTCAGCGTAAATTTATCTATCTATCTATCTATCTATCTATCTATCTATCTATCTATCTATCTAATCTATCTATCTGTCTATCTATCTATCTTATCAAGATGCATATTGCAGAAGATAAAAAATAGTTTTATGTCTACATCAGACACCTAAAACAAAGCTTACTCTTGCAGATTTTCTTACTAGCAAGTTGAGTTGCAATTAATCACCACAAGGTGGCACCATTTCAAAGCTATTAAGGGAACTTTGTTTTTGAGCTGCTGTTAAATTCTGAAATAAAGATGATACTGCTGGAATAATGTTGTACTGCTTTTAAGTAATTACTTTTTTTACCCTTTTGCCTCTTTTAAAATAAGTAATATCTTGTTGTTAGTGCAAGACATCATTCATTCTCCAAAATATAAAATGGTAAATGTCAAACCTTATTGGCACTGTTTTATGAGAAAGAGAGTATATTGGATATGAGATGCCTGTAGTGCATTTTGTCACATACCTCTCAAATGTACAGATTTTCGCAGAATGTCCAGATTTTTGCCTCA
Source organism: Protopterus annectens (assembly GCF_019279795.1). Lineage (NCBI taxonomy): Eukaryota > Metazoa > Chordata > Ceratodontiformes > Protopteridae > Protopterus > Protopterus annectens. The sequence goes on from NC_056731.1 coordinate 830,051,447, forward strand.
TATTTTTTATCCGTTTTTCAAAAAATACTGGCAAATCATTAAAGACTGAAGTTAAAAAATAATGACAGACATTTGAGTTTTAGACTTCATACTATTCAGAAAATTCAGGCTAATGTAAAACCTGCTATTTTATCAACTTTCTAAGTTTGTAAGAGCAATATTTAAAAATTGTCACTATTTTTGGGCCTTTGCCCCACTTTTATTTATGGCTTTGTCCAGATTTCTTGCTCTAACAGGTTGAGAGGTATGCTTTGACTTTTGTTTCCAAGTACTTGCATCCCACTGCGATTCAGTGCGTCACGGTTATAGTGACATTAAACACATGACTATGATTTCACTGCAGCAGTCTGATATTGGTATATGATTACACTGGGTCCCATAATATGGTTAATAAAAAGTACTGAGCATTTCGGACAAAGTGTCACAGCAGATTGCATTATCGCCTCACAGCAAGAGGTACCCGGTTTGATTTTTGCCTGGTGTGCCCTCTGTGTAGAGTCTACATGTCCTCCCTGTGTTCATGTGGGTTTCCTCCAGGTAGTCCTGTTTCCTTCCACATTCCATAGACATGCAGTAGCTGGACCGGACACTCTAAACTGCCCACAGGTGTGAGTGTGCTAACCACCCGGTGATATAAACCTAGGCTCTAGATGATTAGCACTCTTGAAGTGACACCCCGACCCCATGTGAGAAAATGGGAAAAGGTGTTGTGGGTGGATGGATGGATTTCAGGCATGATGTAGTCTTGTAATGCATTTTTTTCCCTGTAGTTTCATACAAATATACATATATATATATATATATATATATATATATATATATATATATATATATATATATATATATATATATATATATATATATTGTCTTGCCTCTTTCTTTCTCTCACACCGTTGGCCATTAGCTCACCCCAGTGCCTCTCCCCATTTGCCAGGTCGCCCTACTATTCCTAAGTTCTCCAGACTATTCTAACTGGGTTGAGACTGTTAGGGAGATTGAAGCATTCTGGGATAGTATTATACTGCTGTTGTGGGAGTATTTTTTTCTATTTACTTCCTCACCTTTGTACATGTCCAGTGAAACCCTAAGGGTGGGGTATGCAATGAGTATAATAGCTATACTGCTCCTACCTTCTGCAAGGGGCTAACAATGTAAGGAGTTTTTTTTTCTTGTTATAACATTTGTGACAGCTGACTGCCAGAGGGGTTGTTTTTAAATTTCTCATTGTAATTTGCTCTAATTGTGAATGCTAGATCTATACATTTTTGTAAGTGTGCATAAAACTTCTTAGTGAACTTGGCTGCTGCAGTGTCAGAGTCAATGGTAGTGATGGCATGGGTAAATTCAGAGATTACATATTGTATTTACATAAGGTTTGCCTTTTTGAAGTTCTTAAATACACAGATGTTGGTAACAAGGGTTATGGTGGTTTTAAGAGTAAATGTTAACAGATTATGGTAGAATTGGCCTGGAGAAACTAGGCAAGTGGTGTGAGAGTTAAGGCAATATTATTGGGGATCAAATCTAGAATATTTTGTCCTCTACTGGGGTTGCTTGCTATTTGATCCAGGAGATTCCTATTTTTCAATCCAAACATCTCTGCACATACCATATATTACAGATATAGGTTCTCCATCTTGGACTGTGTAACTGAAGGCACATAGGATTATGGATTTATTGCTTATAAGAATACATTTTAAAACTTTGCGGTGGTGGTGCTGCGGTAGCGTTGTCGCCTCACAGTAAGACGTTGCCCTGTTCGATTCTCAGCTAGAGCGTCTTCTGTGTGGAGACATGCATAAATGGGCATACCTTCATTGAAGGTTGTGCATCAGGGCCGGCAACTCAGCACGTAAAAATCTACTGCCAATCATTAGCGGACCGGAGTTCCGCTGTGGCGACCCCTAACCGGGAAAAGCCGAAAGACACAACAACAGGGTGTAACATGATAAGATGGAGACATGGATAAGCTTTGTAACATATTGTACGCTCGTAGCTTGCCTTGTCTGTGGTAAGCTGAAGCTCTAGGAGCTCACTTTGTGAGTGTCGAGGTACTTGTAGCCCTTGACAAATATAGCAAAACCACTACAATCTCCACCATGGTAGGTGCAAACCCCACGTATGGAGGGATTGCTTTCTTTACATTTAAACCAGCTCACTGTAAATTAACATACATGGGCATGTTCCAGATGCTGGAGCACCACATGATGGACAATTTGTTACTGAGTCTCCTGGCATTGAAAAGAACCATCTTAATGCTGGCCACAGTTTTTTTCCCCCGGAAGTCTCCATTTACATTTCTGCTTGGAAGTTCTCTTTTTTGCACTATTTCAGAGAAAAAGCAGAAGAGCAAAAACCTTTTCTCATTAAGAGAGTAGTTACAGATATGCCAACATATGAGATTAGAGAGAAGAAACTGTCAGAAATTCTCCATGAAGATACAAAAACATCAGATTTCTGCTACTTTTCCTGAACTGACAACAGAATAATAAATATACACAGTTTCTTTTTCAAGAAACTTCTTTGTTTTTGTACATCAACTAGCTCTCAGGTTAAAATTCAACAGAAGTTAGACAAAGTACTAATTGATTACTGCTCTTGTTTTTGTCTTATTGAATATGATAGCTTTTTTCCATTTATAATTTCTCCAAGAAACTTCTATATGTTTAGTAAATTTTAGTGCATTACATTTTAAACTTAGCTTGTACATCTGTATATATTTTAAAGTGATAACGGTTTCACAGAGCCAGACTGTATAGAAGGTTTAACCTGTTGTGCCTTATCAAAAATACTTCCCTTAATAGATAGTAGGACAGTAGCTGTTAATGAAGGTATAACTCCCTTTTTGGCATTATCTATTATCCTTGGGCACAGTTTTTCATCAAATTTATAGAGGTAATATTTAGGCTAGCAATGTCGCCTCACAGCAAGAGGTTCTCCAATTCGATTCTCGGCTGGAACGTCTTCTGTGTGGAGTCTTGCATGTCCTCCCCACGGTCGAGTGACATTTAAAGACATGCAAGTAAGTGTGTGTGTGAATGGGTGTGCCTTCTTTGAAGGTTGGGTGTCAGGCTGGCACCTCGACACCGTAAAAATCTACTGCCAATCATTAGCGGACCGGAGTTCCGCTGTGACAAACCCTAACCTGGAAAAGTCAAAAGACATTAGTTTTTATAGAGGTAATATTTAGTCATCAATGTTCAGTTTAATAATCCAAGAAAAGGGTAAATGGCAAATTAATCTTGCACATTGTTGTTGTTGTGTCTTTCGGCTTTTTTCCCCGGTTAGGGGTCGCCACAGCGGAACTCTGGTCCGCTAATGATTGGCAGTAGATTTTTACGTGCCAAGTTGCCAGCCCTGATGCACAACCTTCAACGAAGGTACGCCTATTCACGCATATCTCCACACAGAAGACGCTGTAGCTGAGAATCAAACAGGACTTCTTACTGTGAGGCGACAATGCTACCGCAGCACCACCACCGCAGTAATCTTGCACATTGCTGATTCTGCATAATGAGCTGTAATAATAAAAACCTGCTACCACTCACAGATATGATGTTCTTGCTTCCAGATGGTAGAGGGAAAACTATTAGGAAACCGGATCTCTCCATGAAGCGTCTTAACTGTATCAGGTTTCTATAGGGAACTGTACAACTTTAGTGTTTCTAAAGTACAACTTGTAAGAAGTGCATTTGTTGTGAATTATACAGTTATTTAATCTCAGTTAAACAGTTAAATTGTCATCTGCTATGCAATATTTAAAAAAAAAGCCAACTTCCAAAGAAAGCAAATTGAATGTATTACTTTCAGACACATGTACTTTTGCAAACTTCTGCTCTCCTCTCCCCCACATATTTAGGATGGCAGGACTTACCCTCAGCATCAATTTATTTGACCAATTCCACATCTGTCCTGCAAATGCTTGTATGACATGCTTCCTCACAGCATGGGCTTACATGAAGGACTAGCATATGTTTGACATCTGTGTGTATTCTGCAATACTGAGTTTGGTTTCTTCTACTGATCGCATTGACAACTATGACGCTAGATTCTGATTGACTCCTGCTCCTTTTGGGGGCATAGTGTTCATCTGTATTGGATGAGACACTGTTATTAATACACGTTTAAGACTTAGATGTGTTAATTTATTTTGAAACACACATTTCTAGATATTTCAAATGCTGCAAATGTCCAGTGTTATTTTTCAGAGGATTCTTGAATTCTTCATTATTGCTTTTGTTTTAAGAATTATTACTGTTAATTTTTTTACACCAGAGTGGTTGATGAATGAGAGATCCATGTTTACATTTGGCATTGCTGAAATTACTTAATGCATTGCCCTCTTTTTAGGGTGGCTATTATACTGTCAGTTTCCATGTTACAGTCACTTGAATTTTCGGTTATCTTTAAATTTGTCACACCCAGCATTCCCTGTAATCCTGTTCCCTCCAACATCGTACTCTCTTTCTATTCATCTTTTTTCACTATCTGTCAGATATCAGACCATTTGGGAGATGTATAAAGCAGGAAAGTTCACATTATAATGACTTTTGTATGACTGGTATTTTGCCTTTTAGCAATTATGTGGGGAGTGTCTAGTCACTGACAACTGACCATTGCACTATCACATATGCCAGTTTTTAGTTGATTTAACCCCCCACCCCCACCTCTATTAGTTTAATGATTTTACAAAGCCATTAATTGGAAAAATGATGAGGGGATCATAATTTTATTTGAGTAAATCTGGTTATTGTTCCTTCCCATCTCCTCTTTCTCCTTTTTAGGGACAAATCTAGGCTCTATTTATAGCTGGTGTGAAGTGATGTATACATCTTGTTTGTCAAGGGCATGGTGCATATAGAAAATATAAGTACATTTAGTATGGTACTAGGTAGAAGTGCTCTTACCCTCATTTTGTCTTCCTTGTGCCAGCTAAGCTGATGGCATACGTTTTAGCCATTTGTTCCTTGCGAGTGCCTTTTATACACACACACACACACACACACACACACACACACATATATATATATATATATATATATATATATATATATAGTTGATGAGGGGTAATGGGAGAAATTTTAAGATTACATTTTTACATTTGGGGGTTATACTTCATTGAGGTGTATTAGAAATTGGTTGGGGGAACGTTCTCCCCAACTCTTAGGATGGAGGGACTTTTCAGCAGAGAACATGGTGGCCATTTAGGATTAGAATCCTATTAAGGACGAAGCAGCTAAAATTAACAGACAAAAGATTGGGGGCATTGCTCCATTATTTAGTACAGCCACTTAGGATACAGTTGTTAACCTCATAAAATGATCCAGATCATTTAAATACTTAAAACAGTCTGACATGACACAGTAGACTCCCCAAAAACACATCTGAAGTTGGCCAAGTATCAAACATTGTGTAGGTCAAGTCATACAAGACAATGGCAGGTTCTAATGAGGGTAAGTGGAGAAGATGAGATTAGCTTGAAGTACAGCAATACATGAGAATAATGGCAGTGATATGTAGTTTATATACTCCAGCTACCCAGATACACTAGTAAACCCCAATAGTTTATATACTCCAGCTACCCAGATACACTAGTAAACCCCAATAGTTTATATACTCCAGCTACCCAGATACACTAGTAAACCCCAATAGTTTATATACTCCAGCTACCCAGATACACTAGTAAACCCCAATAGTTTATATACTCCAGCTACCCAGATACACTAGTAAACCCCAATAGTTTATATACTCCAGCTACCCAGATACACTAGTAAACCCCAATAGTTTATATACTCCAGCTACCCAGATACACTAGTAAACCCCAATAGTTTATATACTCCAGCTACCCAGATACACTAGTAAACCCCAATAGTTTATATACTCCAGCTACCCAGATACACTAGTAAACCCCAATAGTTTATATACTCCAGCTACCCAGATACACTAGTAAACCCCAATAGTTTATATACTCCAGCTACCCAGATACACTAGTAAACCCCAATAGTTTATATACTCCAGCTACCCAGATACACTAGTAAACCCCAATAGTTTATATACTCCAGCTACCCAGATACACTAGTAAACCCCAATAGTTTATATACTCCAGCTACCCAGATACACTAGTAAACCCCAATAGTTTATAATACTCCAGCTACCCAGATACACTAGTAAACCCCAATAGTTTATAATACTCCAGCTACCCAGATACACTAGTAAACCCCAATAGTTTATATACTCCAGCTACCCAGATACACTAGTAAACCCCAATAGTTTATATACTCCAGCTACCCAGATACACTAGTAAACCCCAATAGTTTATATACTCCAGCTACCCAGATACACTAGTAAACCCCAATAGTTTATATACTCCAGCTACCCAGATACACTAGTAAACCCCAATAGTTTATATACTCCAGCTACCCAGATACACTAGTAAACCCCAATAGTTTATATACTCCAGCTACCCAGATACACTAGTAAACCCCAATAGTTTATATACTCCAGCTACCCAGATACACTAGTAAACCCCAATAGTTTATATACTCCAGCTACCCAGATACACTAGTAAACCCCAATAGTTTATATACTCCAGCTACCCAGATACACTAGTAAACCCCAATAGTTTATATACTCCAGCTACCCAGATACACTAGTAAACCCCAATAGTTTATATACTCCAGCTACCCAGATACACTAGTAAACCCCAATAGTTTATATACTCCAGCTACCCAGATACACTAGTAAACCCCAATAGTTTATATACTCCAGCTACCCAGATACACTAGTAAACCCCAATAGTTTATATACTCCAGCTACCCAGATACACTAGTAAACCCCAATAGTTTATATACTCCAGCTACCCAGATACACTAGTAAACCCCAATAGTTTATATACTCCAGCTACCCAGATACACTAGTAAACCCCAATAGTTTATATACTCCAGCTACCCAGATACACTAGTAAACCCCAATAGTTTATATACTCCAGCTACCCAGATACACTAGTAAACCCCAATAGTTTATATACTCCAGCTACCCAGATACACTAGTAAACCCCAATAGTTTATATACTCCAGCTACCCAGATACACTAGTAAACCCCAATAGTTTATAATACTCCAGCTACCCAGATACACTAGTAAACCCCAATAGTTTATATACTCCAGCTACCCAGATACACTAGTAAACCCCAATAGTTTATATACTCCAGCTACCCAGATACACTAGTAAACCCCAATAGTTTATATACTCCAGCTACCCAGATACACTAGTAAACCCCAATAGTTTATATACTCCAGCTACCCAGATACACTAGTAAACCCCAATAGTTTATAATACTCCAGCTACCCAGATACACTAGTAAACCCCAATAGTTTATATACTCCAGCTACCCAGATACACTAGTAAACCCCAATAGTTTATATACTCCAGCTACCCAGATACACTAGTAAACCCCAATAGTTTATATACTCCAGCTACCCAGATACACTAGTAAACCCCAATAGTTTATAATACTCCAGCTACCCAGATACACTAGTAAAACCCCAATAGTTTATATACTCCAGCTACCCAGATACACTAGTAAACCCCAATAGTTTATAATACTCCAGCTACCCAGATACACTAGTAAACCCCAATAGTTTATAATACTCCAGCTACCCAGATACACTAGTAAACCCCAATAGTTTATATACTCCAGCTACCCAGATACACTAGTAAACCCCAATAGTTTATAATACTCCAGCTACCCAGATACACTAGTAAACCCCAAAAGTTTTAAACATTTTGTGGAAATTTTTACACAGTTTTTTTATTCTTCTGACAGGCTGCAGTGTTTATTCCCCCAAGCATTGCAGTTATGCTGGAGATGTAATCTGGATGAGAGAATTTCCCGACTACTTATTTTTTGGAAGTGGCAGGCACTTTCAGAATATAAATGAGATCTGCAGTCCTTGCTGTATTAGATGTTCAGCAGTAACGTTGGCAAATACAATGCTGTTACAAGCATACAGTAAGCAAGCAGATTTGACAAGGAATGAAAAGGCTCTGCTGTTCCTGCTTACGATCAAGAACAAAAGAACAAAATAATTACAAAATAACTTGTACAGGGGCAGTTTCTGCAGTGTAAATGATTTTGTGAATATAATGGGGGAGCTTGCAGAAGGAAAGGGAGATTTATAAGTAGTAGATCGAGGCAATGATATCTTATTAACTAGAATCAACTCATACAGGGAACACTACGTCAGTTAAAGTGCAAAGTATTTATCCATGCCTTTTAAGAAAATATATTAATGCATTTATAAGTTATTTGTTTAACTTGGAATTTCAGTATTAGAAAGACAGTTGCTGTCACTTCTAGATATTTTCATCCTAATGTCATTTCTCTTTATGCCATTTTTCCTTCTTTGTTGATATCTATATCTATCTATATATATCTATATATATATATATATATATATATATATATATATATATATATATATATATATATTTATATGGGTTCCCTTCAGAATATCAAAATCCTGAAATCTCAAAATTCATATGGTCGTGACCATATGATTGAAGTTTCAGAATTTTGGAATTCTGAACAGAGATCTGCATACAGCGTGGAATGGCAGATTTCCCCTTTCCTCACTGTAGTGTGATCTCGGAGTTGAGGGCGGCCGCGGTGGTGCAGCGGTTAGTGTTGCTACCTCACAGTAAGAGGTTCTCAGGTTCGATCCTCAGCTGAGGTGCCTTCTGTGTGGAGTCTGCATGTCCTCCCTGTGGTCGCGTGGGTTTCCTCCGGGTGCTCTGGTTTCCTCCCACATTCCAAAGACATGCTGTAGGTGGATTGGACACTCTAAATTGGCCCTAGGTATGAGTGCGTGCATGTGTGTGCCTTCTGTGAAAGGTTGGGCGCTGGGCTGGCACCTCGACACCGTAAAAACTCCACTGCCAATCATGAACGGAGAGGTGATCTGTTGTGGCAACCCCTAACTGGGAAAAGCCAAAAGAAGAAGAAGTGTGATTTCGGAGATGGTATATTTAAGTAGCAGGGGTGTGGGCAGAAATGTTTAAATTATTGGGGGTTTTTTTTGGATTTCTTTCGGAATTTTAATATTCCGAAACATCGATCATATGGTCTCAATTATATGACATTCAATGTTTCAGAATTTCAAGATTCTGAAGTGAATTCATATATATAGATAGATATATAGATAGATATAGGTATATAGATATATATAGATATATATGGATCTACTTCTAAATTTCAAATTTCAAACTTTCACAAAATTGAACTTGTGAAAGTTTGAACCATTTAAATGAAGATCACTATACAGCAAGGAATAGTATAATTAAAGTTTTTTTCACTGTAGTACGATCTTGTATCTCGGGGGTGTAGGGAGGGTAAAAGTAAAAAAAAAAATTTTTTTTTATTTAAATTTTGAACTTTTACAAGTTTGATCTTATGGTCTCAACCATAAGAAATTTGAACCTGTGAAACTTTGAAATTTAGAAGTAGACCCATATATATATATATATATATATAAATATATATATATATATATATATATATATATATATATATATATATATAAATATATATATATATATATAAACTCACTAAGCTAGGCATCAACCCCTATATCACTAGGTGGGTTGCAAACTGGCCCACAGGTAGAGCCCACAGTGTGAAAGTAGCAGACTCCAAGTCAGACTGCTGACCCGTCATGAGTGGAGTCCCACAGGGTTCGGTCCTTGGTCTTCTCCTGTTTGGTATCTACTTCTCTGAAGTCCAGGCCAACACGAAGGGACTCTGGCTGACAAAGTTCGCAGACAACTGCAACTTGGGAGCTATTATTAACTTCCCGAGTGATGTTGACATCCTACAGAAAGGCCTCACTGGTGTCAAAACCATGGCCTTAAGCTTAGTGCCAAAAATGTGTAGTCATCCCCTTTGGGAAAAACCTGGTTACCATGAATTACCACATCGATTGTAGTCCACTGAACACAGAATGTGTTATAGGAGATCTGGGAACACAGGTTGACAGCAACCTCTCTTTTGACCACCACATTGCTACTGTGGTCAGAAAGTCCTTCTATGAGGCACATCTCATTACTAAGGGTTTTGCATCCAGGAAAAAAGAGATCATTGTCTCCCTCTGATCTTCCCTGATTAGGCCAATCATTGAGTACAATGTCCCATTTGGCATGTACCTCACTAAACACCTGCAACAACTGTAGAGGCTGCAAAAGTACCTCACAAAGAGGTTCCTAGGCCTTAAACATTTGTCCTACATGGACAAACTAAAAAAACTACAACTATTCTCTGTCTCATATCACCTATTTAGAGACGATCTCTGCTTGACTTACAAAGCCATGTCTGACCCAGCTCTGTTAGAAATGCTACATCTAAAGAAATCCCAATCCCTTCGCACCACACACTCCAGGGACCTCAACCTCATTACCACAATCAACAAAACCTGCTGGAGGGACAGGTCCATAACCCAGAGACTGCCCATGCTATGGAATAGACTTCCCATACTTGTCAAGCAGAGCACCTTACTGGTCCTCTTCAAGAGAAATCTTGATGAGTGGATGGGAAATAGAAAATTCACCCCAGGGAACACTCCAGTGGCTTTACTCGACAGAGGCATTGGGAACTAAGGTCAGGTGGCACGATGCTAGGGTAATCCTATGGCTAGGTTTGTAAAGGCCCCAGGGCCATTAGCCTAGTATGCACCTATCAACCTATATAAATATATATATATATATATATATATATATATATATATATATATATATATATATACACACACACACACACACACACACACACACACACACACACACACACACACACATATATCATTTCATTCTTGTAAATGGTTTAATGTTAAGTTGCTAATGCATTTGCTAAAAATTCATAAGTAATAAATATTTTGTTATTTTAAAACGTTGTCTGTAACAGGCAGGCATATATCATGACACTCCTGATACAGTACATGAAAGGAGATAGGAATGGTAATACTGGGTTTTGTGACAGCAATAGGGCTGCTGCTGTTGAAGAATTTCAGAACTAAAATTGTGATGGTTGAAGTGCCCTACCTCTGTATACCCCCACTTTGACTCGGACATTTTCAGGCTAATAGCTGATAATACCTAGGAATTCTGGGTGACTAACTCAAGGCTGAGTTCACTGGCTAAAGTGTTGAATGAGGCTACAGGTTACTGATGCCTAGGTCCTTGCAGGTTGGTTATGCATGGCACCTGGCCTCATACTGACTGATGGATAACTACATAAATATGTGAGTCCTGCTTAAGTGATGAAAATTTTATGTGAAGTTTCTTAACATGCTTAGAAGTTCACCAACCTCAATGTAAGTTATATTAAATAAGGGAGGTGTAAGGGTGTGAAGTCTTCTGCTTGCTTAGTGTGTGTGTGTGTGTGTGTGTGTGTGTGTGTGTGTGTGTGTGTGTGTGTGTGTGTGTGTGTGTGTGTGTGTGTGTGTGTGTGTGTGTGTGTGTGTGTGTGTGTGTCTGTGTGTGTGTGTGTGTGTGTGTGTGTGTGTGTGTGTGTGTGTGTGTGTGTGTGTGTGTGTGTGTGTGCGTGCGCGCATATGGGAAGGCATATCACTCAGCTTTGAATTTATAAGTATATTTTTCATGCTTTACCTAAATGATCTATAACTTCAAAAGAAATATATTAAGCTTTCTACCATCATAAACACTGTTAAAGATAACATCTATGATCTCTTGTTATGTAGACAAATTAGTTTAGAGATGTATGAATATCTTTTGCAAACCGATCCAGTTATTCCCATTCTAAAAGGCCTTCCCAAGGTTCATAAGGAGGTATGGCCCATCCCTATGAGACCCATTGTAGCAGGAGAGAAGTGGGTTACGGCCCATATTTCTACCTTTCTAGAAAGCTCAGTAGTTGATAATTGTAGTACCATTCTTAAAGACACTTATCAACTGCTAGAGAGTCTCAAAGGTGTATATTTGGAGAAGCCTAAGACATGTTATCTACTTATAACTATGGATGTAGAAAAACTCTTCACCTCCATCCCTAATGACATAGGTATCCAGTACATCAGGGAATTATTGCATAAGGAAACTCAGTTCTCCTGTGACAGGATTATATTGGTCACTCAATTGCTGGATATAGTTTTGAATAACAACATCTTCATATTTGGAGATGAGTATTTCCTACAGGCATGGGGGGTAGCCATGGGGACCCTAACCTGGTAGTATACTGGTGGGAGAAGTTGTCCCTGTTTACTCATGCATCCTCAAGGCAGATAAAATACTACAAACGGTTCGTAGATGACATACTTATAATTTGGGAAGGTTCAACCGAAGATTTTCAGATATTCTTGAAACATCTACAAACTACCACCAATTTTCTAAGATTCAGAGTTCATGTCAGTATGTTAATTTTTTGGATGTCACACTATGGTTGACTGATGAAGGTACAATCACAACCACACTTTACAGAAAAACTGTTTGGAAAAATGCATTGTTAGCTGCAGATAGCATGCATCCAGCATATACATTTCGTGGAATAGTAACCAGCCAATTTATCAGAGTGTCCAGACTTTGTCAAAGTAAAAATGACCTTCTTGAGGAATCTAATAATTTGGAACTTCTATTCAAAGAAAGGGGTTACGATATGAATATGGTAAGAAGAATTAGACACGAAATCATCGGTGACATAGATTTTGTCACCAATGATGAACTATCTACATCACATGGATTCAGGAATAAAGCCCCTATGGAATCCACCTCTTATGACAATAGAATATGTTATGTCATTAAATATACAAATGAAGTTGAAAGTATCAGAGAAGTAATCAGGAAAAATTGGAATGTTCTCACGGTAAATAAGCAGATTAGAGACATAGTAGGTTCTACACCTAAATTCTGTTACAAGAACAGTGATAATCTTAAGAAACAACTTTGTAATGATCAATATATTACTAATGTAGGTAAACCTACTTGTCTACTATTGGGTGATATAGTAACCAAAGGGACTTATCCATGCTCACATTGTCCTAGATGCAATAGCTTAAGTAAAATACAGGACTATAAGCATCCGATTATGAACACAGTTTTAAACCTAAACACTATGCAGACTGCAACACTAGAAATGTGATATATTTGGCTACCTGCTCCTCTTGCTCAGCCTTTTATATAGGAAAGAAGATTGAGAGATCGTATCTATGATCACCTCTATGAAATCCGAGACAAGAAGAGAGTAATGCATTAGCTAGACATGTGCAGGATAATCATTCCCACTTCTTTAGTTTTAGGGTTTTACAAACCATCACACCTACTCTAAGGGGAGGGAATATTGATAATAAGTTTTCCACGGCCTGAATAGCTCTATTCCTCTTAAATCTGTATTGGTTGAACGTAGATAGTACCATCTACTGACATCCTTGGATGTGTTTTCAACACTGTACATAGTGTATTAGACCTAGATGGCCCCAACTGCCCAAACGTTAGCATTGTATTGTTGAATTTTCAGCTAATGACTCTGTAGGTGGCTTACATACAATTTATATTTTAATTGTTATGAAAAAATTTTTTATGCTAGCCTATTTTTGTTAGTAAGCATTTAGCATTACTGCATGAGTATTGCTTCCCGGCGGGAAATTATACTGTGTATTCAGGAACTCTCTATTCAATAGTTAAGTACCCAATAATTTTGTATGTTTATTGGTTCACAGTTTTATAATATATATAGTATATTAGGGTAATTTCAGCCTTGGTTTATATCTTGCATTTTCCGCATGCAGTAAATGTAGCTTTTATAGTTATGTATCTAATTTTACTCGATGCACATTTAGTAATAGATTTTTTGTCTGGTTGTTTATGCATCAAACTGGATATATGTTACATTCTGGTGTATAGGGATATTTCGGGACATACTGGTTTACATTGGAGATAGCCATTACCACTATGCATGTTTGTGTTTTTTGTTTTTTGTTTTTTGTTATTTGCCCTTTGCTTTTTATTTGCAATGTGTTAGGAACTATTGCTGACATCTAGAGGTGATCGGATGCCATGTTCCACATGGATGCAGAGTTGTCTCTCCTTTTTGTTGAGTGACTTGTTTTGAAGCGTTGTCCTTTACGCCGCGCTTTGTGCCATACTTTAGGCACTAGGACCAAGAAGACCACTTGTTACTTCCTGAGGTGCCTTATTGGTGTTTGAATGCATGTGATACCATATGCGTAAAGGAGAGGTTGACTATCTTCCGCATAACGCAATATTGACATTTTGACATGTTTATATTTCTAATTCTATGGTGGACTAAAACTTTCTGTTTTACCATGTCATCGGTGAGCATATTTTAACCATGGATATTCTTGTTGGACTGATGCAGCAATCAATTAGCGATGGATCCATACTTGTGAGTAGTGTTCCACTGCAGTTGATATTGCGATGAATGTAATGTTTGTAAGAACGAATGTATATATGCTGTTTAGTAATCTAAATGGAATTTTGATTGCCTATGGTTTTCTTTTGACACAATGGCTGAGGCGATCTATGATTTTAGGACTTTGTATATAAATTTTAATGAGTAGTCTTACTTGATGCTGCTTTTTAACCTAATTCCGTTTCTATGGATATTAATTGTTTTATTGCAATATGTTAGCTAATGAGCCCGCCAAAATGTTGAGTATATATACTTGGTATTTTGCCTTGGATTAATGTATCTGATGAAGCATAGCTTCATCTTCTGTTTTGGAATAAACGTTTTTTACAACTCTACTTTGACTGCTTTTGGACTTCCATCTGGGACAAGTTGCATTGTTGTACTTTGGTGATTCATTCGTGGTGATTGCTCTCATACCTTCATATTCATTTTACTTTCTACTTGGTGAGAGCAACTTTAGCAGTGAGTAGTATTCCTGGTATTGCTATTTTTTCGTTCTTTGTTTACTACTCAACGCACACGATGGAAAGTCAGAACGTTGGGATTGCTTCCACTCCAGGGCCGAGGGACACGTCTCGCTTGTGGACAGGTCTGTTTACACATGACTTAAACCCTTTATTGTCACTGGATTTGAATGAAGCATTAACCCATAGACTAACTACTGAAACTGGAGAGAATTTAAAAGACTTTCATGATCAACTAAGAATGTTGGAGAATAACCTTTATCAACTACAACGATATCTGTGGCAAAGACTACACTTAGAAGCATGCTTGCACTATAAGGTAGTCCCCAGAGGCATGCGGGTCTTCTGCATGCCTACGTATGGGGACTCCCACCCTTCATTACTAAAGCAATGGCAGGATTTAAACATCAACCTAGGGTTTGATTATGTGAGACTTCTATTGAACTATTTTTCACCACTAGAAACAGAACTTCGCAATAAAACTGACATCCTGTATCAGAGAATACTCGATAACTTCACTTCTGATTATTGTAGTGAAAAATTATGTGTAGTCCTAACACAAGTTAAATCATTTGGCGAAAGGCTGGGCAAGACCAAACAACACAAACTTAAGAGAGACTTTATGGATTTCCAAAATGGCCATGTGTTTGTGTGGCCTAGACACCAGGATGGTCAATCTAATACTACACATAATACAACTAATCATGCGAATGTTACAGCTAACCCAGACGCTGCTAATAACTTGTTACCACAATCCAATGACACTTATCCTACTGTGCAGACAGTGATTTCTTCCAATAGAGTCAGTGATCTGGACCCTATTGAGTTCCCTGCTATGGATACACCACCACCCAATCAAGAGGCTCTGCAAGGCTATCAGAATACAGGAGCCATACCTAAAAGTAAGAATGTGAAGGGAATACAAAACCCCCCTTTTTTACCCTATCAAAGGAAGTACGTTCAACAACAGAGTTCCAGCAGCAGGGGAACAAGGAATATGCCCAACAGAAGGACCAGGTATTGACTCTGGTGTTTGATTTTTCTAGCCACGCTATTGATACAGCTACGTTTAGCCTCCTTAATAGAGGGCTGACATTTATTCCTGCGGCCAAAGCATCACTAGAAGATACTCTGTTGGATCTAAGGCTATTTTGTAGACATGTTTGTCTTAAGTTACTGTTTGCTGATAGTGAGAATAGCAACAAAGAGAACGAACGACCTATTATGTTTAAGAAAAGAAGTACTTTTTCACCTCCATTACAACCAATGGTACAATGTTTTCTGGATATATGTGAAAATGATTTATATGCATTGTTTTCTTTGACACATAATAGGAAAGGGAGATTTTATAATCTCAACAGAGAGGAAAATCATGCTTTGACCCAGCTAAAGAGCAATGAAAAGTTGGTTGTGAAGCCCGCGGATAAAGGGGGGGGGGGTAGTGTTAATGGATTCAGAAGAATATGTGAAATGTATGAATGAACTACTATCTGACCATACTACCTACACACGTATTACCATTCAACAGGTTTCTACCATCATAAACACTGTTAAAGATAACATCTATGATCTCTTGTTATGTAGACAAATTAGTTTAGAGATGTATGAATATCTTTTGCAAACCGATCCAGTTATTCCCATTCTAAAAGGCCTTCCCAAGGTTCATAAGGAGGTATGGCCCATCCCTATGAGACCCATTGTAGCAGGAGAGAAGTGGGTTACGGCCCATATTTCTACCTTTCTAGAAAGCGTCTTACGTCCAGTAGTTGATAATTGTAGTACCATTCTTAAAGACACTTATCAACTGCTAGAGAGTCTCAAAGGTGTATATTTGGAGAAGCCTAAGACATGTTATCTACTTATAACTATGGATGTAGAAAAACTCTTCACCTCCATCCCTAATGACATAGGTATCCAGTACATCAGGGAATTATTGCATAAGGAAACTCAGTTCTCCTGTGACAGGATTATATTGGTCACTCAATTGCTGGATATAGTTTTGAATAACAACATCTTCATATTTGGAGATGAGTATTTCCTACAGGCATGGGGGGTAGCCATGGGGACCCCCTGTGCCAATACTTATGCTAACCTGGTAGTATACTGGTGGGAGAAGTTGTCCCTGTTTACTCATGCATCCTCAAGGCAGATAAAATACTACAAACGGTTCGTAGATGACATACTTATAATTTGGGAAGGTTCAACCGAAGATTTTCAGATATTCTTGAAACATCTACAAACTACCACCAATTTTCTAAGATTCACGGTAGAGAGTTCATGTCAGTATGTTAATTTTTTGGATGTCACACTATGGTTGACTGATGAAGGTACAATCACAACCACACTTTACAGAAAAACTGTTTAGAAAAATGCATTGTTAGCTGCAGATAGCATGCATCCAGCATATACATTTCGTGGAATAGTAACCAGCCAATTTATCAGAGTGTCCAGACTTTGTCAAAGTAAAAATGACCTTCTTGAGGAATCTAATAATTTGGAACTTCTATTCAAAGAAAGGGGTTACGATATGAATATGGTAAGAAGAATTAGACACGAAATCATCGGTGACATAGATTTTGTCACCAATGATGAACTATCTACATCACATGGATTCAGGAATAAAGCCCCTATGGAATCCACCTCTTATGACAATAGAATATGTTATGTCATTAAATATACAAATGAAGTTGAAAGTATCAGAGAAGTAATCAGGAAAAATTGGAATGTTCTCACGGTAAATAAGCAGATTAGAGACATAGTAGGTTCTACACCTAAATTCTGTTACAAGAACAGTGATAATCTTAAGAAACAACTTTGTAATGATCAATATATTACTAATGTAGGTAAACCTACTTGTCTACTATTGGGTGATATAGTAACCAAAGGGACTTATCCATGCTCACATTGTCCTAGATGCAATAGCTTAAGTAAAATACAGGACTATAAGCATCCGATTATGAACACAGTTTTTAAACCTAAACACTATGCAGACTGCAACACTAGAAATGTGATATATTTGGCTACCTGCTCCTCTTGCTCAGCCTTTTATATAGGCCTAACGAAAAGAAGATTGAGAGATCGTATCTATGATCACCTCTATGAAATCCGGAGACAAGAAGAGAGTAATGCATTAGCTAGACATGTGCAGGATAATCATTCCCACTTCTTTAGTTTTAGGGTTTTACAAACCATCACACCTACTCTAAGGGGAGGGAATATTGATAATAAGTTGGCTAAAGCCGAGCTACATTGGATTTTAAAGTTAGCAGCGCACCTTCCACCGGGCCTGAATAGCTCTATTCCTCTTAAATCTGTATTGGTTGAACGTAGATAGTACCATCTACTGACATCCTTGGATGTGTTTTCAACACTGTACATAGTGTATTAGACCTAGATGGCCCCAACTGCCCAAACGTTAGCATTGTATTGTTGAATTTTCAGCTAATGACTCTGTAAGTGGCTTACATACAATTTATATTTTAATTGTTATGAAAAAATTTTTTATGCTAGCCTATTTTTGTTAGTAAGCATTTAGCATTACTGCATGAGTATTGCTTCCCGGCGGGAAATTATACTGTGTATTCAGGAACTCTCTATTCAATAGTTAAGTACCCAATAATTTTGTATGTTTATTGGTTCACAGTTTTATAATATATATAGTATATTAGGGTAATTTCAGCCTTGGTTTATATCTTGCATTTTATGCAGTAAATGTAGCTTTTATAGTTATGTATCTAATTTTACTCGATGCACATTTAGTAATAGATTTTTTGTCTGGTTGTTTATGCATCAAACTGGATATATGTTACATTCTGGTGTATAGGGATATTTCGGGACATACTGGTTTACATTGGAGATAGCCATTACCACTATGCATGTTTGTGTTTTTTGTTTTTTGTTTTTTGTTATTTGCCCTTTGCTTTTTATTTGCAATGTGTTAGGAACTATTGCTGACATCTAGAGGTGATCGGATGCCATGTTCCACATGGATGCAGAGTTGTCTCTCCTTTTTGTTGAGTGACTTGTTTTGAAGCGTTGTCCTTTAACGCTCGCTTTGTGCTGCATACTTTAGGCACTAGGACCAAGAAGACCACTTGTTACTTCCTGAGGTGCCTTATTGGTGTTTGAATGCATGTGATACCATATGCGTAAAGGAGAGGTTGACTATCTTCCGCATAACGCAATATTGACATTTTGACATGTTTATATTTCTAATTCTATGGTGGACTAAAACTTTCTGTTTTACCATGTCATCGGTGAGCATATTTTAACCATGGATATTCTTGTTGGACTGATGCAGCAATCAATTAGCGATGGATCCATACTTGTGAGTAGTGTTCCACTGCAGTTGATATTGCGATGAATGTAATGTTTGTAAGAACAAATGTATATATGCTGTTTAGTAATCTAAATGGAATTTTGATTGCCTATGGTTTTGTGCGTCAGTGAGCGCACTAATACTTTTGCTTTTGACACAATGGCTGAGGCGATCTATGATTTTAGGACTTTGTATATAAATTTTAATGAGTAGTCTTACTTGATGCTGCTTTTTAACCTAATTCCGTTTCTATGGATATTAATTGTTTTATTGCAATATGTTAGCTAATGAGCCCGCCAAAATGTTGAGTATATATACTTGGTATTTTGCCTTGGATTAATGTATCTGATGAAGCATAGCTTGGCTCATCTTCTGTTTTGGAATAAACGTTTTTTACAACTCTACTTTGACTGCTTTTGGACTTCCATCTGGGACAAGTTGCATTGTTGTACTTTGGTGATTCATTCGTGGTGATTGCTCTCATACCTTCATATTCAAATATATTAAGCTTACCATATCCAGCTGAAGTTATGTTGCAAATGATTTCAAGAAACTTTCAACATTAGAAGTTTTGTTTTCCATCTTATAGGATCATGATCTTTTGCAGTGGCCAGAGATGCTGCTCCAGAGTAATGCTGGATCTTCCCCTTGAAGGTTATACCTTTTGATGCAGCTGGCTGGGATGGCGGGGTTAGGAGAAACTTGAATATGTTTGGATGATCTGGTGTGTACAGTATTAAAACACAGATGCTTTAGACCTTATTCTTTATGAAGCCATTGCATGTTTTGCCAGTACCACTCTCCTTAGTTGGGCAGTTTAAAACAAATTGGGATATGAAATTTAAATCTTTTCTGAATTTCCTCTCACACACCACCCTACTTGTTAGAATAGAAAATGCAGAGTGCCATTCCTTTGTTACTGCCCTAAAATTTAGGGCTAAGAGGCAATTAGTGAATAAAGTTCATAGGTTGATACTAGGCTATCTGCCCTAGGGCCTATACAAGCCTAGCGATAACAATTCCCTGGCTATTTCTTCACACACTATTTACTTCACTGGACCCCTGTCTAGCAGGGTGACTGACATGATCCTTGGGGTGAATTTCCATTCTCCCATCCAATCGTCAAGGTTCCTTTTGAAGAGAGCCAAAGAGGTGCTCTGCTTGACATGTATGGGCAGTCTATTCCAGAGTCTGGGGAGTCTCTGGGTCAGGAACCTATCCCTCCAGCATGTTTTGTTTATTGTGATGACATGGTTTAGATCCCTGAAGTATGTGGCTCTGAGGGACTGGGATTTCTTTAAGTGTAGCATGTCCAACAGCTCTGAGTTTGACATGGCCTTGTATGTTACACAGAGATCGCTTCTGAGTAGACGATATGCGACAGAGTATAGCTGGAGTTTTTTAAGGCGGTCAGTGTATGGCATCTGCTTTAGGTTTGTGATACTTTTAGTGAGGTATTTCTGCGGCCTTTCCAGTTGTTGCAGATGTCTTGAGAGGTACATACCAAATGGGGCATTGTATTCTATAATGGGACTAATGAGGGATGAGTACAGTGGGACAATGACCTCCTTTTTTCTGGATAAAAAGCCCTTAGTGATGAGGCATGCCACATAGAAGGATTTCCTGACTGTTGTGGCAATGTAGTTATCGAAGGTGAGACCACTGTCCACCTGTGTCCCTAAGTCTCATCACAATTTCGGTGTTTAGTGTACTGCCACCTATGTGGTAATTCACGGGAACATGCTTTTTCCCAAAGGGGATAACTACATTTCTTGGCATTGAGCTTGAGCCCATGGCTCTGGCACCAAGCATCTGTTTTTGTAAGGCCCTTTTGTAGAGTATGCACATCATTTGGAGATTCAGTAATGGCTCCCAATTTGCAGTCATCTGCGAACTTTGTTAGCCAGAGTCCCTTAGTGCTGGCCTGTACTTCAGAGAAGTAGATGCCAAACAAGAGCGGTCCCAGGACTGAACCCTGAGGTACTCCACTTGTCACTTGTCTAGAGCTGGATTTGGGAGTCGGCTACTTTTACATTGTGGGTTCTGTCAGTAAGCCAGTTGGCAACCCATCAAATGACATAGGGATTAATGCCCAGCTTAGTAAGTCTATCTATGATTCCAGAGTGGGGGATGGTGTCAAAGACCTTGGCGAGGTCCAGATAGGCTGTGTGGACTGCCTTACCTTCGTCCATGGCTCTGGAGACTGATTCAAAGAAGTCAATCAGGTTCAGGAGACAAGATCGGCCCTTCACAAACCCAAACTGGGTGGGGTCCAGTGTTTGAAGGTTGCCAATGTCTTTGTTTATAAGTTCCATGATAATATGTTCCATGGCCTTGCAGAACAGGCTCATCAGACTGATGGGGTGGTAGTTCCCAGGATCCAAGGTGGATCCCCCCTTGTGGAGTGGGATAACTGTAGCTGTGCACCACTCAGCGGGCATGAAGCCTGAGGTGAGGCTATGATTAAACATGACACTTAGGTGAGGTGCCAGTTCACTTTGTAGTTCATGTAGTACACAGCTTGGGATGTCATCTGGTCTCACGGATGTTGTATTCTTACCTTTGGAGAGTGCGTTTTTCACCTGTGTGGCCATTATTACTGGAATTTGGCAATCTTCCGGTATTGAGATGGGCCATTTAGGGGGTGAAGTTGGCACTGAATTGATCTGCCAGGATATTGGCAATATCCTTGGGATCAGTATATTTAATGCCATTCTGTTGTAGTTCAGAGCAGATCTGAGTATTGCTATTTAGATTCTTGACATAGTTATAGAATGCCTTGTGGCTGTCTTCGGAATCTTTGGCAATTTTATTTTCGTAACTAGCTTTGGAGGATTTTATGAGGGATCTCAGCTTCTTATTGAGGCTGTTAAGGGAGTTTTTTGCATCCTGGGATTTTCCACTTTTCTGCAACAGTTTATTCCTTGTGTTGTAAAGTTTATTTATACAGACTAAGCCAGAAGCTACCATTATGCAGTCACACCAAATACGCTAAAGATATGATTAAGACTGACTCTGCTTCAGGAGCAGGTGGGAGGTCACTCTGTAGAAATGTCTTCTTCAAATGGGATCTTACAACTCTTTGGGGAATCATTTTAGGGGTGCATAGTTCCTTCTAAGCTGTTTCATCAGGAAACATCACAACCTCCTTGGCAGATGTTTACTTTTCACATGTTGTTGAGGACCAATGAGATTACTCAGTGTCTCACTTCAGGATGATGGTACCAGAGAGTTTGAAGTATGCAGAGCTTCTTGAAGAAATATATAAAATATTTTCCCTCAGACTAAATCATTATTTTTACCATGATCTTAGTAATTCTCCCCTCCATCATTTCTGGAAGGTAGACATTATCACTATGCTTTCAAATCCTGATGTTATGCCCTGCCTCCATATTGTCCTGTTAAATGTCGACTGTGAGCCGTACATGGCTTTGTGGAGAAAAGGGATTCAATAAGTGCTAATCACTTTAGTATACCCAAATCACATCACTTTATACCTTAGTAGCAAATGTGGACTATGGGTATCAGATTTGCGGATGTTTAATAGACTAGGTCATATTAAAATGCCTTTGATTGTCTTGAGTATGGATGCAGACAAAGGCTTTTGATGGGCTGTATTGGCCTTGTCTTGTAATGGTGTGGAGTGTGATTGGTTTCTGCCTGAATCAGTAGAGGTTTAAGATGCAGTTATATCAAGACCCTAATGTAGCTTTTGAGAATCTGATCCCCTTTTACTATAGCACCAAATAAAGTTTCCCATTTTCATTGTTATTGTTTGTTGTAGCAGCCTACTGTACATAAGATCGGGAGGTTGTTAGTAGAGGAAAACTCCTCATTGCAACTCACAAAATGTGTTCTTTTCATTATATATTCATATCATGTACTATATTAGTGCATCAGAATGACATAAATATTTATAATTGTATTTTAATCTCTTATACCACAAAACACACTTGGAGTTCCATTTGTTTGACTCATAAAGGAAATGTTTTCTTCTCTCATTTATGTAGAATGGCATTGCTGTGAGTCACTGGTATTTTACATAGTTTCTGGAAGCTGTGTGGTTTTAGTTTTTTCCTTGAATTACTCTGATTTGTGGCATCTAAGCCTCTGTTAACCTTTCTTCAGTTCATTTTAAAGCTTCTAAAAATTAATTAAATTATGATGTTTTGCTAAGTAGCCACATTTGTAGCCATTCAAACAGTCAAATCCTGTAACTCTGGAGGAGATGCTCTATTTGCCAATTCCATTGGTAAGATATGGAACTCCCTCCCACCCATTATTACCACCATTACCTAAAAGTCTTACCCACCATTTCCAGTCTCACTGGCTTTGCCAATGCTCATATCCAGATTAACTTCTTCCTATTAGCCTACTTCTTTTTCTCATCTATCAAGCAATCTCCTTCTGTTGTACTCTTCTGATCTTCTCTCTCCCCTTAATGATTCTTTCAATCTTCTCTACTCTACCTAACACTATTCACACTCCTTTGAAAAGTTGACTATCTAGTATAAGTAAAATTACACTTTTGTCTGTGTCTATCTGTTTCACAATTATGTCTTGTCTTTTTATTAATTACATATATGACATACCCTTATCCTCTAACTTTGTTGGTTATTACAATAATGTATTAATATGTATCTATTTTATCCTGTATGTAATTTACTCTAAATGTGGAGCTTTTCTCCTCCGCTGAAAATGGACATATATCAAATGTAAAATAAATAAATAAATAAATAAACAACTGTCAGACCTTCTCTCCTACTCTTTCTGGGGTGTCAAACTTACTAGTTCAGATTAGCAGCTTTGTTGTTCATTTGTGTCTGACAATTGTCACTTCAAGGTGATAACAAGGCCTACAGCATTTATGTATGTATGTTCAGCTTGGAATTCTATTTTGAAATGCTGAACTTTTCTGTCCTTTTTCTCCCTATTAATAGTCCCTGCTATGAAAAAAACAACAATACAGCATTTAAAATATTTTAAATCAACCATTTATCTCCACTAGAATAGTACCTTATTGTACAGTGGTGGTTTCACTTTCACAAAACTTTTATCTCACCCTGGAGAAGCTTGCTGCAGCCATTCATTGATGTCATCAAGGCCAATGAATACAGGTAATTTTTTGGCCAATTTCCTCCCCAGACTGACATCACCACGATTGTCCTAAAAACCCACCCATGCTGTAATGTCACAGCTCCCTGGACCTTTCTCTACCCATACAGAAAGTAAAGGCTAGAACTAGGAATCAGTATACACATCAAGTCTCCTGCTGTGAGCTGTCAATCATAGCAGGTAACAGCTCAAATTACCCTCAGCAGTTTGACAGAAAGGAAAGTTAGATGTGAAGGGGAATGGAAGATGAGTTGAAGTTGTACGATTCAGGCTTCACAAAGACTTCAATTTAGCTATTCTAAAAAGCAGCAGTAAAAAGCACTTTGAAAGTCTGTTCTGTGGCATTTGCACTGTTTGTGTTTTAAGTAGTCATTGAATAGTGTGAAATGTTACTGAAAGATAGCAGTGTATGCATGTAAAATCAGTGCAGTGGCAGGAGCTTTAGGAAGAAAGATGCCTGCATGATATATTTTTTTACAGACAAGAACTGCATTGTGGAATACCTACAGGCAGACTAAACAATAATGATCACTTCAAGATGCTAGACCCCATGTGATCAGACTTAAAAATTATGTATAACAATATTTAAAAATCCTGTAAATAGTCCCAGAGTTGTGTTACAATGTAGGAAACACCAACATGATGTAATAAACATTTTTTTTGTGTCTGTGGGAGAGGTTCTCCTTTAAGTTTAATATGCTTGTGTATACATTTCCTGGATGCTGAGCAGCTGCCAGGTACTTCCTGATTCTGAGTCCTGTGGTTATGCATTTTGATGATGGAACAGGGATGATAAAAGAGTTCACATAAACTGACTCAATCAGTCATTTACTCAGTCAGGCAATCATGCAATAAATCAATAACTAATTAAATACATTTATATTCAAATTAAAATGGATAATGCTTGGCATACTGTGTAATAACTCAGATATAACACTGTAGTAAATGATTGTTTAACATGGGATGGTCACTCTTAGGAAGAAAACTCAGGATATGTAAATCACCACAATGGTAGCCTACAGTAAAGCTGAAGAAGTTCACATATGGTTTAAATGAACAAAAGCACTTATTTTTATTGAAATAAAGTTTATCGAAGGACTGACTAGCTTTTCTGCTGAATGTCATTGTTTTCCAGACCTGTAGCAGTACTTTGTATTATTTTGTAGTTTGTGTCATGAAATCAGAAGCCTACAGTAAAATATGTTCCTATGTTATACATCAACTGGATTAGCACTGGAATGAAAAATGTTCAGTGATCTGAATGGACGTCTTGGCAACATGGAAGATCCATCTGTATGTGGAACTAGGAGCTGCAGGCAGTATCTGGTGGGAAGCCAGATTACTTTCAGTACCAAGTTCCATAAACAGCTGGAGCTGTACTTCAATTTTGGGGAATCGGGGGGGGGGGGCAACTTGAGAAACATACATCATCAGACTCCTGTAGGAATGCCTCACAGTTTTCTGTTTTCAAAAGCAATTTTAATTCCTTGGAGAACTAGAACCCCACACAAGCCCTTTCATCTTCTTAGGCAGGGAAAATGAAATTATGACAGCCATGCCACCCTACATGTGAAGCTCCTGCAGTGGTCAGCCTCATGGCCACACAGTTCCACCTCTATGTCAGACCAAATTCATTCCCAGCAATACCAAATCTGACATACAGGTGGAGCTGCAGAGCCAGAGAAAATCAGCTGGACTCTGCTGTTCTGGCAAGTCCTTAGGTAAGTTTGTGTTATGTTTAGCATAGGTAATGAAATTCAGTAACATAGAATGATATAGAATTCCAGCCCCTTTTTTTGGTACAGCAAGACGTCCTTCAATTCAGTACCATGACATATTGAACTACACCTATCCTCCCCACTTATTACCTCATCAGAAGATGGCATCCAAAGATACAGAATCAGGAAGTAATTGGACAGATACTCAGCATACATTATATAGAAACCTAAGTTTTTTTTTTTATCTGATAACTCTAGAACACTGATGTTACTAAAGTAAAAACACATATTTTAGAATCAGAAATCCCACTTTACATAATAACAACATAATTACAACAAAATGAAGTAGTAAAGAAACTTTACAGGTGATCTCAAAGGACTCATGAGCACTGAATAATATATAGATGACAGAAACCTGGCTAAAACCACATATCTCAGCCAGAGAAATTCTCCCTCCAGGCTATAATATACTCAGCTCTGATAGGTTACACAAAATAGGTGGAGGGGTAGCATTAATTTATAAAGACACCCTAACAATCACTACCCATACTAAACCAGAACCTACTTTTGGCAACTTGGAATTCTTAATAGCATCTCTTCATATTAACAACAACAAAAAACTTTGTATAGTTGTACTTTACATCCCCCCAGGCCATAATATTCTGACTCTTGAGGACTTTCTACCCTGGCTAAACAAAAATATATCACAGGAAACCATTATTCTAGGAGATACTAACACAAACTGGCAAACCCTTAACTCAAATTCCTCTGTAAACAGTATAAACTTGTATAACTTTACTCAATTCATTATTACTCCCACTCATGGCATATCCAGTCAATCTGAGTCAGCATTAGACTGGATACTAGTAAGCCACCTTCAAAATTTCTCCAATTCAGGCACCCTAGCTAACTCCCTGAGTGACCACCTCCCAGCCTACACCCACAGAACCAAACACTCACACTCCAAAAAATCACTCCTACAAAACAACCAGGAACCTCAACCACTTTAGCCAAACCACTTTTACCAAAATCCTAAAAGCTCAGAATTGTGCCCCTTTAAAAACTCTGCCTTTAGACGATGCTGTACTTTATTTCAATAAAATCTTCCTAGACACTCTCAATAGCCTTGCACCAATGCGTATCAAACGTATAAAACCTAACCATACCCCCTTGCTAACAAAATTAACTAAACAAGCCATCCTTGCAAGAGACCGTGCCTGGAAAGAATTGCGGAAAAATAAAACAATGCAAACTGAACAAATTTCAAGCAACTCCGCAATAAAGCCAAAAGAATTAGTAACAAACGATAAGAAAAATTTCTTTGCAGTACAGCTAGCCAACTAGAAAAACAACCCAAAAAAGTTCTGGCAGTCCATCTCCTCTTTACTAAATCCAGGTACCTTACATAACCCAACACCCTGCCCAGAAAAAAAACCCACAACAAATGGCCAATATGTTTAACTCCCACTTTATTACTTCCATCCAGAAATTAGTGAATGACTCCAAACGTGACAGAAAACCAAAGTCTAAAAATCCAGATAACCCAATACAAGAAAACAATATCCTTCCCTCATCATTACCAACAAACTCTTCTCCCGCTTTTAATATCCAACCAGTACCCACATCCTTAGTACTCAGACTGCTATCCAAACTAAAGCCATGCTCCCTATCTGCTGATAAATTTCCACTCGAATATCTACAACTCGTTGCCAATGCAATTGCATACCCTGTCAGTATTCTTATAAATCGCTCCATCGCAGAATCATATGTTCTCAATATATGGAAAAAATCTATTGTAACCCCATTACACAAAGGTGGGAATTCCAGTAAACTCTCCAACTATCGCCCTATCACTATACTCTCCTCTCTATCAAAAATACTAGAAAATTGTATACATGCTCAACTTCTCAAACACCTCATTGACAATCATCTCCTTGCCCCAGCCCAGCATGGTTTCCGTCCAGCACACAGTACCATTACCACACTACTGCCCTTTACTGACACAGTGAACAAAGCCTTAGATGCCAGCTTAGCTACATCAGTAATTCTGCTAGATCTATCTAAGGCTGTTGACACTGTGTCTCATGCTTTATTGCTAAAACAGCTAGGAAAATTGGGCTGCTCCTCTAATGCTCTAACATGGTTTTCCTCCTACTTAGCTAACAGAGAACAATCAGTCAAATGGCTCAGTCACCAGTCAGAACACCAAGCCAATCATATAGATGTCCCCCAAAGATCCATTCTCAGCCCTCTACTTTTTAATACCTTTATAAATGATCTATATATGGTTTCACCACAAAATAAACTCATTCAATATGTAGATGATTCCACCATTATCTCCTCCTCTGACAATTTCTCTGATCTCCTAAAGCTCACACAAAACTCATTTACATCTTTTGAATCCTGGCTAAATGATTCTCAACTTCTACTGAACTCAAGCAAATCCAAACTCCTACTTTTCTCTACAAAACCGCCACACATAGACTTTAAAATTTACTCACAAAATAAGACAGAAATCAAACTAGTAAACTCTTCAAAACTACTAGGTATAACTTTTGACAATAAGCTCACATTTGAGCAACATATCCTTAATAAAAATTAAGAAGATCCGGGGATTCAAAGATGGCTGCCATTCTGTAAACACTGCTGACCTGCAGCTCTTCAATTAACCTGAGAAAAATCTGTAACCTGAGTCGATACCAAGAGGTTTGAACATCAAATTAACGACAAAAAAGATGCATCTACACTTAATTAATCTATAATCAGGAAAAAAAAGTATTTATCCATCAGGATTCCAAGTGATTAGCTAGCTCTGAAGAGAGAAATAAACAAAGGACTGTGTGCATTCTTCACTTTACCTTGCTGCTTGGGGAAAGAAAAATGTCACAAGAAGGAAAAAGCATGGAAACAACTACTTCTAAAACAAAGCTTTCGGAATTACAGTCACCAGTAAAGGATGTGAATGCAATAAAACAAAGAATTACTAGACAACAGGAACAGCAGAAGCCAGAGACTAGATCTAAAACTGATCAGCCACTGAATATGGAAGATATCAAACATGCTTTGTTACCCATACAAGAAGGTTTAAAGGACTTGACTTCTCAAATACAAACGTTTGGAGATTTATGTAATCAGTTGTTTCAGAGAATGGACAAAACAGAGGCTAGAATTTCTGAAATGGAGGACAAAATAAACTTGCTGGAGAAGAAAACAAAGGTATATGATGTGGATATACAAGCCATGCAAAGCAAACTTGTTGATTTAGAAGCGAGGTCTAGGAGAAACAACATTATTATTAGAGGGATCCCTGAAAACATTCAGTATGCCGAGCTAATACCAACTATAACACAAATACTTGAAATTCTGTTAAGTGATGCTGATGGGGTGAAACAAATTGTTATCGAAATGGCACACAGACCGCTGAGAGAGGTACAAGCTTCTAGTATGCCTAGACCTGTATATGCTAAGATATTGAACTTTCAAGATGTTAGTAAAATACTTTTTACTGCAAAAAAGAATGGTGGCTATGTTATGTGGAAAAATAATAAAATATCTCTGGCTCAGGATTTACCATTGCAAGTAAGGCAAGCTAGGCAGTCTTTATCTGCATACTGTAAATTTCTGATTGACAAACAAATTAAATTCCAGATGAAATACCCTAATGTGCTTACATTTATGGTGGATGGGATTAAATACTCTGTTTCTACTAAAAACGAGGCAAAGAGAGTGTTTCTGAATGTTTTTAAAGGTTTACCTGCATCAGAGGGCTGAAAGAAACTTCCTGTTTGGACAGGCATGCTCCTGAGGTCAGATCCAGTATGTACTATACTTCGAGGCTTAGGTAATCCTTTGTTCCCTGCTTAAGTCGTTTAGGCCTCTGTAAAAGCAATAAAACTGTTTGTTTGCGATAATGCAAGGGTCTGCTGGCTGTTTTCTGAACTTTTATGACCTCTACAAACTATTTTCGTCGAGTGGTAAGCAGGAAATGCCTTGAATGCAGCTGAGAGTGTGGATTTTGATGTAACACTTCCTGTGGTCCGGCTGTTAAAGCGGTCCCCCGTCGCGAGTATTATTGATGGTTTCCTGGCTTGAGAAGCTGAAGAGAACTGACATAATGTGTTAATGTTTTCTTTTACAGGTGAATAACATTAGAATATGTACTTGCAGCACATAATAATATATGTTTTTCCTGGGTTTTTTTTCTTATTCTTATAGTTTTTAACCAAATTGTATTTTTACACTATATGCAGTGGGTGCAAGGTTTAGCACTGTTTACATGAATATAAATAGGCAAATAGTGGTTATTGGGTGGTGTTAATCAGATAACTAATGTTAGTGTAGTTGGGAACTAAAGCATGTAACTACAAAACTCTGATAATTAGTAGTTGCAGGCACTGTGTATGGTACAGAATTATAATGTAGGATGCATTTACATTTTTTTTCTCTCTCTCTCTCTCTCTCTTTCAATAAAAGTGGTTTATATATAATGATTGAAACAAAAGAGGTATTTGGGGTAGGAATATGTAGCTAGTTAATGTATTAAGATTTTCCTTTAACTGGTAATAATACCTTACAAAGTAGATTTGCTTAATTAATAGTTGGAACAAAAGCGGTAGAGCAATAGCAGTGTTTGTTAGGGAATGTGTAGTTTAGACTTTGTCGTAGCTAAGCTAGAATATATAGGTTGTAAGTTTAGGAAATGTTTTAAGTTTTATTACATGAAGCTTTTAAATATGTTTGTGTTCTTAACCTTGTTCATGTTTTCTCTCATACAAGACCTATATAAGTTCTGGTCCAGGGGTAAAGTGGGTAAGCACTGGTTTGGGACAGGATGTAGGAAATGCTTCCAGATTATGTATAGTATGCAGTTAGTACATATCTATTTGACAATTTCCCTCTTATACTATTATTGGATACTTAGACCTGTGAATGTGGGAGTTAAACTCATGGAATGTTAAAGGGCTCCAGAACTCGAAGAAGAGGAAGCTGTTGTTACACATATTGCTACAGGACAAAGCACTGTTTGTATTTTTGCAAGAAACACACTTGATGAATGATCAGTGGGATGATATTAGGAAAAAGAACTGGATCAGAGCGGTAGTGGCATCCGAAGGTAAGACAAATAGTGCTGGTGTGGCTATAATTATTAAAACTCAATACAAAGACAAGATTTTAGACTCTAAAGTGAATCAAAATGGGCAATGGTGTTATGTTATTTTATCGGATAATGCATTTGATAAACCTCTTTTACTTTTAAATATATATGCACCCTGTATTGAGCAGCAAAGTTTCATAACATCATTATATCCAATCTTAACACAATATGATGGTTATTATTTTGTTGTGGGTGGGGACTGGAATACTTATCAAAATCCAAAGTTGGATAGGTCTTGTCCGCAAAAAGCATTTAATAAGCAGGCCGGGATAGCATTAAACGATTTTAAGGAAGATTTTCAATTATATGATCCCTTTCATTATTCACATAATATTAATAATGCAAATAAGTATACCTTTTATTCACCATGCCACAAAATGTGGTCTAGAATAGATTTTTTCTTGATATCCAAAGCATTAATGAATTTGGAACCAGTAGTGGTTATACATACACGTTATCTATCAGATCACTCAAATATTTCGTTAAGTTTTTTTGAAAGATGTAAAAGATACAAGAATGCATAGAGGTTACAATTGGTCACTTAATCCAAATCTTTTAAATAAAAAGGATATAATAGATGGAATTGCAAAATATCTGAAAGACTTACTAGATAGGATGAAGCTTCAGAAACATACTCCTGATATTGAATGGGCAACAGTTAAATCTCAAATTAGAGGGTTTCTTTTGCAAAAAGCCTCATATTATAAGAAAATGCAAAACAATGACATTCAAAAACTAGAAACAAAAGTGAAGCTACTTAATAAAGAACTGATTCAGAACTTTAATGCTCAAACAGAGAAGGAAATGTTGAAATGTCAAAGGGATCTCTTCTTGCTGCATAATAGTAGATTAACACTTCAGGAGCATAGGTGTCTAGTGAAATATGCCAATAGTGTTCAAATACCATCAAAAGCATTGGCAAGGATTATAAATCAGTCGAAAACAACTGTACATATTTCGGAAATACAATGTAATGACACAGTGTATTCTAAAACTGAGAATATTATTGATATTTTTGAAAAAATCTACACCAAGGTATATGAGGGTCAAATTGATAGGTCTATACATAAACAGAATAAAGGATTTTTGCAAGCAATTAAATTTCCAAAATTAGAAGAGAGGCTGCAAAGTGATCTGATTAAACCTATATCTGAAGAAGAAATAGTATATGTAATTCAATATATGAAAGCACATAGGTCACCAGGTCCTGATGGTCTGACAGTTGAATTTTATAAACAGTTTGCCGATAGTTTTGGTAAAGTATTGTCTTATGTATTTAACTATATAATCAGAAATAAAATTAATGATCCTCACCTTAATGCGTCAAAAAACAATCTTTATACATAAAGCTAATTCAGATCCCCAAAACCCGGATAATTACAGGCCAATAGCATTAATAAATGTGGATATGAAAATTCTAACTTCTATTATAGCATGTAGGTTAAAAAAGATTATAATACATCTAATTTCTAAGGAACAGGCTGGATTTATGGCAGCTAGACAAACTAGTGATAACACACTTACACTGCATAATATGATGATGTATGCTAAACAAAACAACTCTAATATTTATGCCCTTATAATAGATGCTCAGAAAGCATTTGATAGAGTGGATATAAACTTTTTGTTTGATGTGTTACCTTATTTCAACATGCCCCAGGAATTTGTTCAGATACTACAAATATTATATAGTAATCCGTATACGATGCTATATATTAATAGGAGTTATTCTAAAAGAATACAGATTAAAAATGGTACACGTCAGGGTTGCCCCTTGTCCCCCTTATTGTTTAACCTTTATCTGGAACCTCTGTTTTTATATATTAAGCAAAATTTGTATCATAATGCACCAATAATTTATAGAAATAAATTATTAATGTCGGCATTTGCTGATGATCTTATTATTTATTGTACAACTCCAATTTCTGACAGTGAAAAGATATTAAATGCTATAAACGAATTTTAAGAAGTCTCTAATTACAAAATTAGTTTGGAGAAAACTAGTATTTTCCCGTTAAGAACCCCTAAACCTTTTTCATTAATGTTCCTGGTGGGGAAGCTAACATGTAAAGAAAATATCAAATATTTGGGTATTAGCTTCTCTACGGATAATAAGGATTTTTATAGTATTATAATGAGTATGGGAACAAATAGTAGCTGATTGTGGCAGATGGAGGAATTTAAGACTGCCGGTATTGGCAAAAGTATCAATAGTGAAAATGAATATATTACCACGAATATTGTATATCTTTAGGTCTGCTCAAGTATCAATTTCAAAGACAGTTTTTAAACAAATTCATAAAGATCTAGCTAAATTTATTTGGGAGCCAAAGAAAACTAGAATATTGTATGAGAAATTAATGACCCCAAAGAGTAGAGGAGGACTTGGGTTACTGAATTTTGAAGTATACTATTGTGAACGCCAATAGGATTTTAAGAATTGCTAATTACAATGTAACTAGTACAAAATGGATACCAACTTGGGTGGTTTTGAATTACAGGCATATTTTAGATCGGAATATAAATCCTAAAGCAATACTCTTTTTGGGTAAAAATAGTTTGATAAAGTATGGGATTATGGACCACATAAAAACATATGTGTTATCTTTGCAAAACTTATTCCAGTCAGTAGATTTGTTGCAATATATGATGGTTTTTCAACCTTTCCATAGGAATCCCAATTTTAAACTAAATAATCAGTTGATTGATCTTAGTAAATTCCCATTAATAGTTAATTTGACTCTGATTGATGTTTTTAAGAAATTTAATTTATCGGCTTCACAAATTAGACAGGAACTGAACCTACCTACGAGTTATATTGTTATAATGAGACAAATCAGAGAACTTGCTCTGAGTTATTTTGAAAACTTTAAACCTGTAGCCGGAATTGTGGATAAATGCTCTGAATTGTGGCAGGCTCTCCAACAGGAGGTCAAATTTATAACAAGAACAAATAAATTAATTAAAGACTTGAAATTCCAGGATAAAATTCTGTTGTCAGGGTATTGGGTAAACAAAATGACAGTAGCAGATAATCGGGTATTAAAAGCAATTGATTTAACAATAAAATCGGTCTGTTTTCAAAAGTTGATGTATACGCAGTTGATGATCTGGAATAATGCATATTATACACGTTTTAGTTTACATAAATTTAATCCTAGAAATTCTCCAATGTGTCCATATTGTACAAACAGCTGATCTTCATATGTTCTGGAGCTGCAAGTGTGTATATAAACTTTGGAACTCTCTTAGAACACAACTACAAAAGATGGGTTATCAAAGTTCAACGTTATCATGGGAATTTATGATTCTACATATTCCTCCAAGAGAGCTCTCTAGATCACAAACTATAATATGTATAAATATTTTTTTGCTGATGAAGCTGTATATAGCTACAAATTGGTTAGAACCAAATAAGACATCATGGGATAATTTTAAGCTTGTGGCTATAAAGCATATATTAGCACATAAATTACTCCTGAAACAAAGTAACAAAAATATTAATAACCCGAAAAAATGGGAAAATTTTTTTAATATTATATTAGCATAATACTGTTATTAGGAATACATTAAAGTTTGGATATATATGTGGAGGAAATAGTGTATTGGGACTGTGTATGATGCGTATTGATGCAAATTATTTCCACGAATGTTTTGTCTTTTTTTTCCCTGGTGTTTTCTTTTTTGGAATAATGATGATTTTCTTATGGAAGCATTTCGTGTAGATATTGTATATAGTTTTGACAGTAGTAGTAGTAGTGAACTATGTGTGTGATTTGTTATTGTATATGGAAAATATATATCAATAAAAATTTATTATGGAAAAAAAAAAAATTAAGAAGACCCATTTCAGACTAGGTAAACTTTATCGCCATAAAATTTATCTTGACACCAACACCAAAGTTAAGCTAGCCAACTACTCATTCCCTCCCATCTCTATGGAAGTCCAATTTTTACCAACGTACATTCAACCCTTTGAAATAAGCTTCAAGCATGCTATTATAAAATAGCTACATTTGCCACTGGTCTGTACAACCGTACACATCATTGCTAAGCTATATCTCATCTAGTTTGAGTTCCTCCACTACCTACATTACACTCAACTTACTCTTACCCATAACTTACTATTTAAACCAAATAACTGCCCTGTACTCCAGTCTATCCAGCAAGTATACACTCCTTACCCACACACCCAGATCCACTAATAAACATCTCTTAAAGGTATCCAAGCCTAATGAGAGAGCTGGTCAGTGTCTGTATTCCCACAACATTGCCAAGATACTATCCCCTCTCACATCACTCAACTCGAAACACTCAAAGCCTTTAAATCTGCTCCAAAACAACATTTTCTAAACAACCCCATCTGCTCCTGTACCTCAAACCCCAAGCCACCATAATCTTTCTTTCCTTATTTTCACATATGTACCTTTATGACCGCAAAATAAACATTCATCATCTAACAACCACGAAATGTAAATGTTTTGCTCTTTGCCTATTTGATGATTGTGCCTCTATTTCTATTTATATATTGTTTTCCTATTTTTATTTTTAAAATGTTTTTCTTATATTTCTATTATCAGCCTCTTTTTATCACAATCAATATTGTACTTGTGATTATATTAGTGTATTCAATATCATTATTACAATGAAACGCCTTCTCCATATGTTGTAAATATATACACCTGTTCTAACAATCATATGTACCTTTTATGTAATAAATATATATATATATATATATATATATATATATATATATATATAAATATATATATGTGTGTGTGTGTGTGTGTGTGTATGTGTGTGTGTGTGTGTGTTTTGTTTGCTTTGTATTATACAGTGTTTTGTGGAACTTTTCTCCCTGGGCCTCCACTAAAAATAAGTCACTTGGCCCAGTGGACTTTCCCGGTTAACAAATATCAATAAACAAATGTCAATAAATAAAGAGATGTAATATAATCACAAGTACAATATTGTTCGGCATCTACTTTTCTGAAGTACAAGCAAACACAGGAGGGTTATGGCTGACAAAGTTTGCAGATGACTGCAAACTGGGCGCCATAGTCGAAAACACATCTGACACAGATATCCTCCAGAAGGGCCTCACAGAAACGGATAACTGGTGCCAGAGCCATGGCCTGAAGTTAAATGCCAAAAAATGCATAGTCATACCCTTCGGGAAAAACAAGGTTACCCCTAGCTACCATATAGATGGCAATCCACTGAGCACAGAAAAAGTCATCAGGGATCTGGGGACCCAAGTTGACAGTAGCCTTTCGTTTGACACTCATGTTGCTAAAGTAGTTATATCGCCCACCTGATCATGAAGGGATTCACATCTAGATCAAGGGAGGTCATCGTCCCCCTGTACTCATCACTCATTAGACCTATGATTGAGTACAATGCCCTGCTCGAATGTATCTGACCAGACACCTGATGCAGCTTGAAAGGCCCCAAAAGTTCCTCACCAAAAGGATAAAGGGTCTCAAAAATATGTCTTATGCTGCCCGACTGAAAGAACTCCAGCTCTATTCAGTC
The DNA here is from genome assembly GCF_019279795.1 of Protopterus annectens. Taxonomy (NCBI): domain Eukaryota; kingdom Metazoa; phylum Chordata; order Ceratodontiformes; family Protopteridae; genus Protopterus; species Protopterus annectens. The sequence goes on from NC_056731.1 coordinate 830,088,182, forward strand.
TCATACCGCTTGCTCAGAGGTGACCTGTGCCTGACATATAAGGCCATGTCAAACCCAGATTTGATGAATATGCTTCACCTCAAAAAATCTAGATCCCTCAGAACCACAAGGGCGGGAGACTTAAACCCTGACACGGTTATAAACAGAACGTGCTGGAGGGACAGATTCATCACCCAGAGACTCCCTATGCTGTGGAACAAAATCCCGGTACATGTGAGGCAGAGCACCTCGCTGGCCTTGTTCAAGAGGAATCTTGACCAATGGATGGGAGATCGCAGATATACCCCAGGGATTACTTCAGTGTCACTGCTTGACAGAGGCACAGAAAAATGATAGGCATAGTTTTTATTCAAACTAAAGGGGTGGTGAAAGCCACATAACTATGGGCTAGGCTTATAAATGCCCTTGGGCAGATAGCCTAGTATGAACCTATGAACCTATGATCTTAAAAAAGAGAAGTAGCTCTAGGTTGAGTTTAACTACATTGGAGGATGGAATTTTCTTTAAGGAGTTGCTGCTGAGGAATCAAGGCCTTATTCTATGTTCATTTTAAAATCCAGATGACACCACGTTGGTTATTCTGAAGCCTTACTGTTATTAATGCTTTAAGAGGAGATTATTTAAGTTCTTCAGTCCTTTAAGAAAATCTTCTAATTAAATTCATGCAAATTTCAGGTGCTCTGCATTGACTTCACTCATCTACCTGTCTGCAGAGATTTTTCCCCTTTAGATAAACTTTGCACCATATCCAACATTGGGGGTAGATAGAGGGCCAACTCCATACAGGTGACCATCTGACTACCGCAGTTTTAGGGTGACTGTCTGGGTAGGCAGAAGAATAACTGGTTAAATAACTGATAAAAAATGAATAAGTTTTTGTTGATTTAAACTCAAACAGATTTTCTTTGGAGTTTGATGGATTACAAATAGATACTTGTGTTCCCTTCCTTGATGTTAAATTAGAAATTTTGAATGGTCAAGAACTTATTACTTCAGTAAATAGGAAATTTACAGGTACTGTGCAATATGTACATAGTTCTAGTGGTCATCCACCACATACTATTAATTCTCTTCCATATAGTGAAATGTTGCGGGTGAATAGACTATGCAATAATGAAAATATATTTTATGATGAATTAAAATTGTTATATAGTTCATTTTTACATAGAGGTTATAATGAGACTCTATTAAGGGAAAGTTATGGTAAACTTTTTAGACACACTGATGAACAATATAAATGTAATAAAAATATATTATGCAGAATGATTCTAGAAATCTAAATATTAGCCCAGGAGACAAAGAAATTATGTATTTTGTTACCAAATATAGTTGTTTTTCTGGGGAATTTGTTAAAATAGTTTCTCAATTTTGGAATTATTTATGTTCTTTGAACAGTGTCAAAACTTGGCTTAATGCTGAATTAAAGTTTTCGTATTGCAGGGGCAGAAATATTAAGGATATGTTAGTAAAAAGCAAATTCAACTTTCCAAGTGAGGCTGTATATCACCATCTTACAAGCAGAGGCACACTTAGATGTGACAAATGTAAAGCTTGTAAGTTTATAGTTCCTTCTTTTGAACATATTAACAACATTGCTTTTCAAGTTAAACATTCTTTTAATTGTTACACAGAAAGAGTGATTTATGCCTTGAGTTGTCCGTGTAAGAAGTTTTATATTGAGAGACGAAGAGAGCCTTTAAAATTAGGCTCTTGGAACATGTTAGAGATATCATTAACAAAAAAGTAGAAAGCCCTGTAGCTACACATTTCTTACAGTGTCATAATAGCAATCCTGATGGTTTATGTGCAACTATTTTAGAACAAATACCAATTTATAAATATAATAGCTTGAACATAAAATGTTTGTTGCAACAAAAAGAAGCTATTTTCATTTTAAAGTTTAATACTTTATTTCCTGAAGGTCTTAATGAAGATTTTAATTGGAGAATGCTTGTAAATTGAATTATTGTGCTTCTTATTATCAATTGTATTAATTGATTTAATTAGTGAATATGTATATATAGGTGAATAGAGTTTTAGTTATTTGTACTCCTTGAAGGCTTAGGCCGAGACGTCAGAGAGAAATCAAATTTGGAATAAATCGTTCTTTGGTGGATCCTTCTTTGTTGTTTCTTTTTTGGTGTGTTCCTGGTTGCTTCATTCATGTCAACGGATCCTCTATTACAATTGCCACGAGTTTTTCGTGAAACCATGGACGGCAGTCAGTTGTCTCTAGACAGTTTTCTCACTAATTCTACTGAGAGAGGTGAGCGTCTGCCTGTAACTAGAAATTCAACTGAAAAAAATCTACCCATTTGGGAACAATGGGAACATGAGCGTAAGAAACGTTTTCCTAACCCTTTCTCCTCTGTGGGCAAGAAAATTTCTTTACCACTAAGTGCTGAACATAAATCATTATTTGAAAATTTGGAGAAAAAGATGTGGAAAGAAACGGCAACGTTCTTTAATATTTGCGGGTTGCAAAGATATATTGATACAGAAATTACTCCGAGAGGCTTAAGGGTGTACAAAGATCCTACAACACCCTTTGATTTAACCATAGACACTGACATTGCTTTTCATGAAAGATGGGTTGCTGCAGCGCACAATTGTGTTACGGAATGGCTCCACATTTTGGTGGAGCGGGACCAGCTGAAACAAACTGAATTATGTACAGACATAAAGAAAATTTGCAGTGACATTTCCAAATGCGTTCCTGTTTCCACCTTAAATGACTTTTTAGTTCAAACTCAAGACAAATTAAAGGAGTTTGAACTAACTTTGATAGAACGCAAGAAAGGAAAGCTTGTCAGAGATCTGCGTGATTACGAGATGAACAAGGCTTTCATTCCGAGAGCCAATCGGAATAAGGGACACAAACGAGTAAGATTTCAGGCTGAATTCAGCCATCAACGTCATCCAAACTCGTCAGCGTCCGCTTCTGAAGGGGGCTTTACCTCGGGGGAGGAAGAATACGAAGATCCAGAGTTTCCCGGTTTACCGGCAGCTCAACAACCAGCAGGTTTTCGACAAACTTTTCGTAATGATACGTTCCAGCCCTCCAGGAACCTGCAAGGACAGAAACGTCAACGGGAATTTACACAATATACAGCATATGAACAGAACGGACAGGGTGGCTATAAGAGAGGTAAATGGCAACCCAGTTCAAAACCATCATAGTGACTATGTTGTAAATTTATCTAAACATTCACTTAATGATGAGGAAATTTTAGTTTTGAATTTTGGTTTAAAATTCATCCCTACAGTTGTGTCAGGGATACATGTTTTGAAAACTGATGTGTATAGGTTTGGTAGAAAACTACATCTTAAACATTTTTTTAGTCAGAATATTGGTCAGTTTCAGGACAATTCTGATAGCAATTCGAGTGTCTCCTTGGATAGTTTTTATTCCTGCACGTCTGATGAGTCTGTCAATGCATATTCTAGATTGAGCACTGAGAAAGTACCTTCTAATAGTCACTTTACCCCTCATGTTTTACATAGTGAAGTTTCTAATTTTGTGAAAATGGTTAATCATACCATTGATATAACATATAATTCTTTTATGCGTAATAAAAGTAATATTAAGTATAACATGACGTTTAAAGAATGGCAAACTTTACTTTCACTTAGCAAGAGAGACGATATAATTTTTAAACCTGCCGACAAAGGCAACAAATTGGTGGTTCTCGATCCCAAGGATTATTTTCATATGTGCATGGAACATCTTAATGACAGTGATACATATGAAAAGACAGATATTGAGAGTTATAACTCTGCTATTATGGAATATAAAGTTCTTATATCCAAGGGGTTGAGACTAGGCTACTTTGTAACTAGTGATGTTAAGAATAAATTTCAAGTTGATGATTGTGACATGGCTTACTTTTATTGTTTACCCAAAATACATAAAAATTTATTGAAACCATCTGGCAGACCTATTGTTTCAGGCCGAAAATATTTTTTGCGTAATTTGGGTATAGTCCTACATCACTATTTTTCACCTTATGTCATGGCACTACCGTCTTTTCTGATGGATGTTTTTGATTTTCTTGATAAAATTAAAAATGTTAAATGGAATAAAAACATGTATTGGGTAACTATTGATGTCAAGAGCCTATACACAAGCATTAGTCACAGGTTTGGTATAGAAGCTATTAGGTTCTTTTTAGGCAATTCTCCTGTTACTGAATACATTGTGGAGTTAACCGAATTTTCTTTAACTAACAACTTTTTTGAATTTCATAATGAGTTATATCGTCAGAAACAGGGCATTGCCATGGGGGCTGCTTTTGCCCCCATGTATGCAAATTTAGCCATGGGGCTGTTTGAGCTTGAGTATATATACAGACATCAATTTTTTCACCAACATGTCATTAAGTATTATCGATATGTAGATGATTTAATTTTTTTAGTGGAAGGGGATCAGGCTCTGGCACATCAATTTTTTGTTGATTTAAACTCAAACAGATTTTCTTTGGAGTTTGATGGATTACAAATAGATACTTGTGTTCCCTTCCTTGATGTTAAATTAGAAATTTTGAATGGTCAAGAACTTATTACTTCAGTAAATAGGAAATTTACAGGTACTGTGCAATATGTACATAGTTCTAGTGGTCATCCACCACATACTATTAATTCTCTTCCATATAGTGAAATGTTGCGGGTGAATAGACTATGCAATAATGAAAATATATTTTATGATGAATTAAAATTGTTATATAGTTCATTTTTACATAGAGGTTATAATGAGACTCTATTAAGGGAAAGTTATGGTAAACTTTTTAGACACACTGATGAACAATATAAATGTAATAAAAAATATATTATGCAGAATGATTCTAGAAATCTAAATATTAGCCCAGGAGACAAAGAAATTATGTATTTTGTTACCAAATATAGTTGTTTTTCTGGGGAATTTGTTAAAATAGTTTCTCAATTTTGGAATTATTTATGTTCTTTGAACAGTGTCAAAACTTGGCTTAATGCTGAATTAAAGTTTTCGTATTGCAGGGGCAGAAATATTAAGGATATGTTAGTAAAAAGCAAATTCAACTTTCCAAGTGAGGCTGTATATCACCATCTTACAAGCAGAGGCACACTTAGATGTGACAAATGTAAAGCTTGTAAGTTTATAGTTCCTTCTTTTGAACATATTAACAACATTGCTTTTCAAGTTAAACATTCTTTTAATTGTTACACAGAAAGAGTGATTTATGCCTTGAGTTGTCCGTGTAAGAAGTTTTATATTGGAGAGACGAAGAGAGCCTTTAAAATTAGGCTCTTGGAACATGTTAGAGATATCATTAACAAAAAAGTAGAAAGCCCTGTAGCTACACATTTCTTACAGTGTCATAATAGCAATCCTGATGGTTTATGTGCAACTATTTTAGAACAAATACCAATTTATAAATATAATAGCTTGAACATAAAATGTTTGTTGCAACAAAAAGAAGCTATTTTCATTTTAAAGTTTAATACTTTATTTCCTGAAGGTCTTTATGAAGATTTTAATTGGAGAATGCTTGTAAATTGAATTATTGTGCTTCTTATTATCAATTGTATTAATTGATTTAATTAGTGAATATGTATATATAGGTGAATAGAGTTTTAGTTATTTGTACTCCTTGAAGGCTTAGGCCGAGACGTCAGAGAGAAATCAAATTTGGAATAAATCGTTCTTTGGTGGATCCTTCTTTGTTGTTTCTTTTTTGGTGTGTTCCTGGTTGCTTCATTCAAAAAATGAATAAGTACCTGTCTGTGCCTAAAATGGTATTGATACCTAAACTGCTGTATCTCCTGATAGCGTCTATGGATTATTTTGCAAAACAAGTGATTAACAAATAGCACCAAGACATGTCCAGATTTTGCTGGCTCCCTTTAGAGTCTAGGGTCAGGCTTGAAACCATGAAGGGGGATTTCAGTCTCCTAGCTTTGGCTTGTATTTCTTAGCAGCTTAGCTTAATTATTGCTCCTGTAAATTCTCAGAGTCCATTAGGTTTCAAGAAAAGTTTTATTTGTGGAGCTCTTAATAGCATATAGAAGGTGAAGAGAATGTCAAACTGGGTATAAAGAAGGGATGATTCCAGAATGTTTCACTTTCCTGGAAAGCCAAGTTCATGATTTCCTGGTTCTCCCCCTACTAACCATTTATGTTGTTCATAGGTTCATGGGTAAGTACTAGGCTAGCTGCCCTTGCAGGCCATTTTAAGCTTAGTCAACTTCCCTTTTTGTACTTGAAATAACCTGTCCCATTTGGGTATAGACTGGCCTTACCTATCCAGTGTTAATAATTATATATTACCATTTTTGAATTTCTCCAAACCTTTTGGGTTTCTAATACCAAGATGGGATGGACCCAATTCTTAAGTCAAAGTATGATTAAAGTTCATGAAATTAGTATTGTTTCACTCTTTCATGACAGCCAAAAGTGCTCTTTGCAGCACCTGCAATGTGCTCAGTACTGACTACTTCTCTAGTTCATGCGGAGTTACATGTATTGGTAACATATCTAAATATGATTGGAGATTATTTTTATAAGACCAGTTGCTCCTACTACTGTTGGAACTGTCTGTGTATCTTTCTTCCACATTGCTCTCATTTCTGCCTGCAAATCCTGATATTTTATGGCTTTGTGTCTTTCTGTATGCAGGACACTGTAGTCCTTGGTTGTGGCGATTTCAGTGATCAGTGTTACTTTTGTCTTCTTTTCTTGGACCACTACATCCGTTTTTCTGCCATCTATCTTTTGAACTGTTGGTAATGGGTGATCCCATGTGATGTAAACTTCATCATTTTCTATGCTGCTTTGTGGATCATGCTTCCAGTGTTTTTCAGCCACTTCAGTACCATAATGTTTGCACAATCCCCAGTGCAACAGTTTTGCCACATTATTATGCCTTTCAGTATACAGTCATTCTGCCATTAGTATGTCACAACCAGCAATGGGGTGTGTGACTGTTTCCAGTTAGGTTTTACAAAACCTACATTTGTCTGTTTCTCACACATGTTCAATGGACTTTGTAAAGCAACATGTACAGTATGTAACACACTATCATGGGCCGCCAATATTAACCTTTCATCTCTTGGTTTGAATTCACCTCTCCTTAACCATTCCTGCATTCATTCCTGATCAACATGAGGTTCTTCCAGAAGTTTTCTATACTTGCAACTATATTTATGCATTTTCCACATTTCTTGTCTTCTCATATGGCCCTTCACCTTATATTCTTTTTTTTTGTTTGTTTTTTGGCACATTCAGTTGCTGCCTGATTTTTATCTACTTCTGGTTTGATTTCCATTCCTGGTTGATGCCGATATGTTTCTGCTAGATTAAGCAGAAAAGTCATCTTAGATTTATTCTCCTCATGTTTCAAAACTTTCACTATGTTTGGGTCTTGTGAGGTCAGCAAATATGTATGGAGTCCCACAATTGCAGATCTACACATGTAATCAGTTTCAATGCGGTCCATCCTTCTTTCGGAATGGGGAATATATAATCTTGGTATGCACTGATTTTTATAAATCATTTGGTGAGCATGAAGTATCCTTCTTGTTTTCCTATCTAATCTATCCAACATGTTTTGGGGCCAGTCAGCCACTCCAAAACTGTAAGTTAGGACAGGAAGAGCAAATTGGTTTATAGCTTGGATTTTATTCCTAGATGTCAATGCTGTTTTCAGGATTAATTTAAGTTTTCTAAAGTATTCCTTACTAAGTTTTATTCACATTTGTTCATGTTTTACTGTTGATCCTTCATCAGTTGCCAAATATTTATACATTCCCCCTTGCTTGAGTTCTTTTATATCACATTCTTATCCCAAACTAATGTTTTCCTGGTGCTGCAGTTTTACTGCTTTAAAGGTTGCTTTTGCATATTTATCAAGACCGAATGACATTCTTATATCATCTGAAAAAGTTTTTGGCAACCTGCATTTATGCTTTCAGTTCTTCATCTGATGTGCTATACAGTTTTAAATCATCAACAAAGAGAAGATGAGAAGTCTTTACACTTTGTTGTTTTCTAGGAACCAGATTATAGCCATGGCCTAAGCTGTTAAGTAAACAGCTTAATGGTTGAAGGGCAGGACAGAATAGCAGCAGTGACAGAGAGTCACCCTGGAATATCCCCCATTTTAATTGTTATCCCTGGGATAATAATTTGACCTTTATCGTGTCTTAATTGCAAAGTGGTCTGCCACTGTTTCATGGTCACTGTAATGTAGTCGATCAGTGTAGGGTGTATCTTACACATTTTTAAGCATTCTTTTATCCATGAATGTGGGATACTATCAAATGCTTTTTTGTAGTCAATCCATGCCATACTTAGATTCTTCCCCTTTTTACTGTTCTCTACTATAACTTTATTTAACAACGAATGATCTTTTGTTCCATATGACTTTCTTTTATTGCCCTTTTGTTCAACTGCCATGATTCAGTTTTCTTCTAAATGACTATAAACTCTGTCAGCATCAATTCCCATGTATAGTTTATATGCCATCGGAAGGCACGTTATTGGTCTATAATTTTTAGGGTAGCTTGCAGGTTCACTCTTAAGTAGGAGCATTGTTTTTCCTGTTGTTAGCCAGGTTGGTGTCTGTTCGGGGTGCGCATATAAATAGTTCCTACTCATGGCTAAATCTTCGTGCAAAGATGTTAGTACTTTTAACCAGAAGTTAGGTGCATCTGGGCCTGGGGTTGTCCAATTAGAGGCTTTTCTTAACTTTGTTTCCATCTCTCTGGCTGATACTTCATACCATTTCATATCCTGTACCTTTAAACTTCTTATTCTTTCTTCTACTTCTTTTATCCATTCAGCATCTTTATTTTGTCTACAGGATCTTCATAGATACTTCTCCAAAATGCATCTATTTCTTCTTTTTTTGGCAGTCTTTCAATTCCTTTTACCTTGTTTCCCAATTCTCTGTAAAACTTTTTGAGTCATCAATAAACTATTTATTTTGTACTTTTCCTTTATATTTATCTGTCTATCGTTTAAGTTTTTCTGCCTGTGCTGAGACTTTTAGTTTGTTATTTGTGATAGTACATGATAGATCCTGGTCTGTTCTAATATTGCGCATTGCTTTTATCACATCTTTCTTTCTTAGTATTTTTGTTGATCTATTCACTCTTCTATAGTCTTCTAAGAGTGATACTTCTTGTCTTAATGGCTTTATAGTTTCCTCTATTCAATATTTCCATGATGGTATTCGATTTCTCCCCTTCCTTTCCCTCACTACCCTGTGTTCTTGTGGTAGAACTTTATCAGTTATTAATTTAACTGCACAGTAATACAGTATATCCTGTTTACTTCTGTTTTATCGCATGGATCTCTCTGGACAATCCTAATTACTGTGTTCATTTGTTTTATCAGACTTTTGATTTTTGGGGTTTTATTGACCTTCTGCAGTCTATTTCTTTCATTGATCTTAATATATCTATGTCTAGTAAATCAAGCAACTCTTCTCTTAGCTCCTTTTCTTTCAAACTGAGGGCACACCCCTTGTTCTCCATTTCCTGTGGGCATTCTATAGAAAGTTCTATACCATCCTCCTGTGGCACATTCTCTTCAGCTTCATCCTGTGTTATCTGTTGTTGTGTCATAAGGGAACTCACTGACCTATCCTCAACATTGACTGCATCAGAGTTTCCACAGTTTCCTATTCCTTTCCTTGCTGTCTAGCTTCAAGTGAACATTTATACTGGTTTCCTGTGTAAGGCTCCAAAATATCTTGATAAGGCACATGACCAATTGCTTCCTGTTCCACTGGTTTCCCCTTAATTTGGATATCCATTGCTCTATCATCTTGGGTGCTTTCTGCATTAGATTTTCTACACTGAATGCTTCACTTTGCAGGTGCTCCACAGCCTCAGTTTCTATTTCTTTAACTTCTCCATTATTAATCTCTTTTTAACTTTTCCTCTTTATCATCTTATTTGTTTGTATTGTAAAGTTTTCCATAACCAGATTCCTTTGCCTGTATTTCTCTTCAAATATCTTTGGTGCTGCTCTTTCTTTATTGGTTAGTTTTGCTTTCACCTTTGCATAAATATTACACCATTTAAATCTCATTTTCTTTCCCATGTCCATATTTGTTCTTCAGATGTCTCCTGATCTTCCTGCTTCTTCTTACTTTGGTGACTCACTCCATCATGCTGGGATGTAATCTGTGTTGACCTTCTACATCAAATCCTTCACTTTGCAGTCACTCCATAACTTCAACTTTTTTTTTTAACTTCTACTTTACTAATCTTCTTTTTACGTCCCATCTTTGTGATATTTTTTTATTGTGAAATTTTCCATATCTGGATGCCTTTGCCTGTATTTCTCTTTAAATATCTTTGGGTCTGCCTCCTGTATATTGATTAATTTGGCTTTCTCCTTTGTACAAATATTGCACCATATCAAATCTTTCTTTCTTTATTTCTTTCCTATGTCCATATTTCTTTTTTATACTTTTCAAAAATATCTAGATTTTGTTGTTTATATTTTTGCATTCCCTCAGATGCTTCTTTTTCCAAACAGATCAAAGTTTCCTGACCTATATCCTGATTTTCAAAAATCTGTTGTATTAATGAACCCAAATTTTCATTTGAAGCTTATGACAGTTTACCTGTGGAAAAATTTTTCTTTCCTCTAATTTATTGCTTAATCTTTTTGCATATCTTGTGTCTGGAAATTCTGGGCTTTTTGCATAACAGTAACACTACATAATTTCTTTCTTATCCTTAATAGACCCAATTGTCCCAAGTGTCTGTCTCCATCCAGCTGCTTTCACTCTACAAAAAGTGAAATAAGCACATATACCTTCTGCAGCACCAGCAGTAGGCAGACTTATCATATCGCACTACCTAAAAAACTTGCACCTGCAGTTGGCAAGTACACAAACAACAAATAAAGTTAGGTCTATGTAAGGCAATATGCAAATAACTTAATTTGTTAAGTCTAGTTTGCATTGTTTTGTAGTGCTGAATCTGCTGGAAGGATAACCCCCCCACACTCATTCACCCACACTCATAGGCCTATTTACTGATGAAGGTGAAGCTACATTAACACTTCAGCATATTTCACTCTTATCAGTGTAACATATCCCTGGAAAGAAATTGAAAAGCCTATAAATATAAAATTAGATGCTGTGACTCAAGACAAGTATTTAGAGTTCAGACAACATGTATTTTGTATCCATGAACATCCTACCTCACTGACTGTTTATGGTGGTAAACCATCTGAGGGGGTTCTTCCCGCTCCATTCGCTGTGCTCACTCCACTTCCTTGCCCCTTTTCCCATATCCCACGCTCCATTCACTCTGCTCCCCTGCCCTTCCCCCATATCCCACCCTCCCACAGAACATCTACTCTTATCCTAATCAAACCATTCCCCCTCATTCCTATGATCCAATTACATACAACCCAACCTTGTCCACACCCACATTTCATGCACAACTTACTTTCTTGTATTTAACCAAACTTATCTGCTCTCCCTTAAATCCATCCCCTTGAACTCACATGCCCACTACTATACTTTTTTGCATCTTACTCTACTTTACCATCGCAATACAATCACCACCTCAAACTATTTTAAATTAACTCCAGGCTTACCACCTTCTCTTCTACTATACACACAACCTAGCATTGCACCATAATTTTACTACTGACCAATCACATCAACCCCACCCATCCTTATCACAAAGTGCAAGGTAAAACACCTAACCACATTATCAAAGCCAACACTGAAGTCAAAACATTCCGCCCTTACCTTCAGCTGCACACATATCACATGATAACAATCTTTATTTACACCTGTACTACATTCAAACACACAAATTCCGCTTTTACTATTTTAAACCCACTGTCACAGTTGACATGCTCCTCCTAACTTGCCTAGCCCCTCTGCTCTTAATTCTCAACCTCACTACAGCTATATCTTTGCATACCCCCACACACCAATACACACCAACAACCTCCTCTAACCCTCTCCCCAATAAACAACACAGCTTCTCACATATCCCCTCCCAGCCTTTCCCCTATACCCTCCCATTCTATTCAAGCCACAAACTAGCCTCCTTACCCCCTATGAAACCACACTTGACACCAGTTATCTCACCTAGGAATGAAAAACACTTCCCACGGTACGCATTCCTCATTACCTATCTACTCAAATGTGTACATCTTAACCCAGGCCCACCCTCTAATCCTGACCATAAGAGTAACCCCAAAGACTTAAACATACTTACACTTAACCTTAATAGTATATGTAGTAAAATAGCCCACTGCATGTCTGGATTGATCAAAATAAAACTGACATACTAGCCCTTACTGAAACATGGCAACACCCCAATGTAAAAGGCTCAGAATTAATACAGCCAAACTTTGCAATAGCCAAAAGAGATACAGCTAAACAAAAAGGGGGAGGGATAGTACTTCTATATCCCTCTACACTCAGCATCACACTCTACACCAGTAATATACCCATATTTTCCAGTGTTGAGGTACTAATCTTTTTTAACCTTAATATATCAAAAATAATTTGCATAATAGTAATATATATCCCACCAGGTAACAATATACCAGTGTTGGAAAACATTTTATCCTGGACATTCTAAACAATAAACCTTGAAACAATAATCTTAGGAGATGTAAATATAGATTGGCAAACCATAGCTTCCGACTCCCCCATAAATAGTATAAATATGTATGTTTTTTCTCAGCTTGTCAATGCTCCAACAAGATAAAGCAAAGATCTCGCCTGCCAATCCACCTTAAACTGGATTCTAATATCCCACCCTGCTAATTATCCCTCTTCTGGCACACTGCCTAGCTCGCTGAGCGATCATCTACTAGCTTACCCTTAGAACAAGCTCCCAACAACTAAGAGTACACACTATAAAATCAGTTAGGAACTCAATTAATTTTTGTCAGCACAAATTCAACAATCTCCTACAGAAAATCGACTGGACACCCCTTAAACAACTACCCCTTAATGATGCTGTACTATACTTTAATAACACCTTCCTTCACATACTTAATACACCAGCTCCCATTAGTATGAAAATAATAAAAAAGAACTCAGCACCACGGCGCTCTAAGGAATGTAAACACCTGATGAAGCAAAGAGACCTAGCCTGGTTAACTGGAAACAAAACAAAAATGAACAAAATCATGTGAATTTCAAAACACTACATAACAAAGTGACAAGACTAATCAACAGAGATAAGAAGTCTTATTATTCCCAGCTTCAATTCCAGCATAAAATCAACTCCAGTAAATGTTGGCACTCCATATCTTCTCTACTTAACCCTGTATGAAATGGAAAGCACACCCTATCACCTGATACCCCTCCATCACAAATAGCCGAAAACTTTAACAATCATTTCATAAAATCAATTTCAGACCTACTAACTAACACCCCTAATGCTGGACCCCCCCCCACCCTTCAACCTATTCAGACACCGACCCCAGGGCCATCAACTACTTCTAACCCTGTCGTTACTAACCCCCCTACTCAACAAAATGTCATTCAAACCCCATTTTCATTTCAGCCAATACCCACTAACACCATTTAGAAACTGCTACAAAAACTAAAACCCTGCTCTACTTCAGCTGACAATACTATACTACCTAAAACTGGCTGCTAACTCAGTTGCCTACCCAATCAGTATCCTTATAAATAGGTCTTTATCCGAATCAGAAGTACCTACCATATGGAAACAATCTCACATCACCCCCATCCATAAAGGAGGCAACTCTGTTAACCCATCCAATTTCCGTCCTATATCCATCTTGTCACCCATATCCAAAATTCTCGAGAGGTATCCATCAACAGGTAATGCAATATCTATTGCAAAACAATCTTTTAACCAAAGCCCAACATGGCTTCCGACCTATCCAGAGCAAAGCTACAGCCCTATTATCTTTTACAGACACCATGAACAAGGCCAGAGATGCAGGATGCTATACAGCCTCAGTATTCCTTGATATCTCCAAGGCCTTTGACACAGTGTCTCACCCATTACTTTTGAACACACTGTTTAACTTAGGCTTCTCACATAACACAGTAAAATGGTTTCAGAGCTACCTCAAGGATTGTAAACAAGCAGTGAAATGGTCCAACAAACTCTCACCCTTTCTCCACAACCCTACTGGAGTCCCCAAAGGCTCCATCCAAGCACCCCTATTCTTCAACATTTTCACAAACAACCTTCACACTGCCTCTCACCCTGGGACCCTCATTCAATATGCTGATGATTCCACCATAATCTGCACTGCTCAATTACTACCAGAACTACTCTCAAAAACTCAACAGTCCTTTACAGCAGTTAAATCCTGGCTAAGAAATGCCCAACTCTTTCTTAATACAAAGAAGACAAAACTAGTACTCGTTCATCCCAAAAACACCTCCCTTGTCACTGATCATTTCAACATCCTTGCATCTGACAACACTGCCATAGAAATAATGCAGGAAACCAAACTTCTAGGTGCTATCATTAACGATAAACTTTCATTTGACCCTGATATACAGCAAAATATAAAGAAAACTCATCAAAAACTGGGACTCATATAGAAACAAACATTTTTTTTTACTGCAGCAACCAAAACTACCCTTGCAAAAACATTTTTACTTCTCTCTCTTCTGTATGGTGCCCCTATCTTAACTAACTTACAAAATTCTACCCTAAGCAAGCTGAGTGCTACAACAAAGTTGCAAAGTTTGCCACAAACTCAATATCACACACACCACTGTAAACCACTCCTAGAATTAAACTGACTTGAACTACGCAACCAACTTGCCTTTATCTATCCACCTTGCACAACCTTATTTTCAAGCCTACTGCCTGCCCTGCACTAGCCAATCTAGTTGCACCTTACACACCAAATCGATCCCTATGATCAGAAGACAAAAATCTCTTAGCTATCTCAAAACCCACAAGAAAACCTGGTCACTCTCTGTATTCATACTCTGTCTCTATACATTGGAATTCACTACCTCTAGCTACCAGGTTTATTCCTGACCTAACCCATTTCAAAGCATCTTTAAAAAAATCATCTCAAAAATACCTGGTTCTGTTCCTGCATAAAGCCTGCCTAATGCTCAGGTCTTCCTCTTCTCTAACACTTCAATCCCTTACAGACTGCAAGATCCTAAAGATCTTCTAACTCCTTCACTGCTTCTATACCATATCTTTAAGCTGCTGCTCAGGCTTTATTGCTTCTATCCTTCTTAACTCTCTCTCACTATATGACTTTCTGGCTGCTATTTCTACATCATGTATAATGAGAGTGACTATTATCGTCTGTAATGTTTCAACTGTTTAGATGTGTAGTAATATATTGCAACATCTTATAGCAGTTTGTTCTTTCAGCTTATTTAGTTTTTGACCTACTATCCATGTCCATGATATATGCTATATAAATACAGTCTATACATCAGTGTTGCATTGGTGAGATTTTGTGAAAAACAGGGTCCACCTCGTGAAGGTACTCACCAAGACTTAAGGATGAATTCAATTTTAGCACTACTGCTCTCCTTTGCTTGCTGACTTTTCATCTCTCCACTTGGACCCCTTTCATCTCTCCATTCAGACCTCTTTCACCTCTCCATTTGGACCCCAATGAGAATAACTGGGATCATACCATAGATAATTTGAGGGGATCCATGCATGGGATAAATCATTTAGTATCTGTCTTTGTCCTTTAGTAGTATGAGGGCAGTCCTGAGGCAAAATTTTCTGTTTCCCATCTACAGATCTAAGCTGCGCTTGAATATGGACAAGGATAAACTTTGTTTTATGTGGATGGGGAGCCTGTTCCACAGTAGTGGTATCCTTTGCAAGATATACCATACCTGTCTCTTTAAACTGTTCTATTGATGTTGCAGAAGAGGTTTAGATCCCTAGACCATGCATTTCTGAAGTTATTTGATTTGCTGATCTGCAGTAAATCCATGAGTAAAGAGTGAGAGGATGCCTTGTATGCTGGACACAGGTCACCTTTTAGCAGTCTGTAGGATACCTAGTATAGTGGCAGGGCTTTTTCGGTCCATGTAGGACATGTTGTTTAGGCCTTGTATCCTTTTAGTAAGGTATCTCTGTGGGCAGTCCAATTGCTGCATGTGTCTGGACAGATACATGCCAAAGAGGGCATTATATTAAATGACTGGCCTAATGAGGGCTGAGTAAAGGGGGACAATGACATAACTAGATAGAGACACAATTTCTTTGTTTATAATCTGCAATATAGAAGCTATTTCTTAGAACAATAGACACATGCTGGTCAAAAGTTAGGTCACTCTCCACATAAGTTCCCAAATCCTGAACAACTTGGTCAACTCTAAGGGGTGTATTGTCAGTGTGGTAGTTCCCTGGGGTAGATGACTTCCCAAAGGATACAACAATGTATTTTTGGCAATTAGTTTCAGTTCATGATTTTGCCACCTGTTATTTATTTGGGGCAAACCTTCCTGCAGGATGGCTAAGTCATTTGGGGATCCAATGACTGCTCCTAGCTTACAATCATCTGCAAACTTAGCCAGCCAGAGCCCCTTGGTATTGTTTTTTACTTCAGAAAAGTATATGCAAAACAGGACAGGCCTCAGCACAGAAGTCTGGAGAGCTCCACTGGTGACTGGTCTGTTTGTGGAGGTAATTTCTCCTATTTTAATATCTGCATCTTATCCATGAGCCAGTTGGCAATCTAGCGGGTGATGAGAGGGTTTATTTCCAGTTTATTTTGTTTTTCTACCATGCTTGAGTGGGAAATTGTGTCAAAAGCTTTGGCCAGGTCAAGGTGTGTGGTGTATACCATTTTGTCTTCATTCATTACTTTGGTGACCGTTTAAAAAAAATCCACCAAATTGAGTAAGCATAACCTAAGCTTGATGAATCCAAACTGATATGGGTCCAGTGTCTGGTGGTTCCCTATGTCCTGATTCACAAATTCCATGATGTCTTTCCATTGCTTTGCATATGAGGCTGGTCAGACTTATTGGTCCGTAGTTTCTTGTGTCTGTCCTCCTTTATGCAGGGTAGTAACTGTAGCTGTTCTCCATTCTCTTGGTACAAAACCTGTATGGAAGCTGAGACTGAACAGTGTTGTTAGCAGTGTGGTTAAACCATGCTTCATGCTATCTAAGATGCATCCAGGGATATTGTCAGGACCCATCTATGCAGTATTTTATAGCTTTTAATAGCTCTTAGACTTGGTCTTGTGAGACAGCTGGAGGCGAGCCAGTTTCAGGTATACAGTGAGGGACAACTGGAGGGAAAAGAGGGGTATAGTTAGATCTAAAGTTATTGGCCAGTGGGTTCTCTATATCTTCAACATCAGTCTAGGTAATATTGTTCACAATCAGCTCAACTCATTGTTACATTGTGCTTTTGCAATTATGAACATAATTAAAAAATGCCTTGTGATTGGCTTTGACTTGGCTAGCTATTTTAATCTCAAACATGGACTTTGGTGGATTTTATTAAGCTCAGCTGTTTATTTTTTTTCGTGACAAGGACTCTAACATTCTGGGAATTACTCTTCTTACTTTCAGTCAAAATTATTTTCCTTTTATTATAAAGCTTGTTGACATTGTGGGTTTGTTTCTGGAGTTTGCCGTGCACTTATTCCTATGGGATACACACTGGTATAGTGTGGTGGTGTACGTTTCTGCATATACATTGGAGTTAACTGGGTTTGGTGGGGTTTAGAACCTTGCCAAGGTATCACTTAGGAGTACGTAGTTTTTCTTAAAGAAATGTCTAAAAGTACCTTTAGAGGAAGGGATCTATGGTGTCTATTTTATTTTAAAGGAGCCTGCTTTATGGTCAGATCTAACAAGTGATGAAGATACGTAAAGGATGGTGCATGATGCTCTCATATTAGTAAGGACAAGATCCAAGATGTTATTCCCCTTAATGGGTACTCTGACTAATTATTCCAGGGTATTTCTATTTACAAAGTCCAGGAATCTCTGTGCTTGTGCACTAGTGGTGGTGTAGGTTGTTTCCCAGTCTATGGCTGGATAGTTTAAATCACCTAGGAAAATGGTATTGGGTTTAATACTGAGTGATTCTAGTTCCTGTAGACAGCCGTTGTGGCTTTCTTTTGTCATATAGGTAGTTCTATACCTAACTAATATATGGTACCAGTGATGGTTATATAGAAATAAAGAAGCTCTAGTGCATCATGCTGCTTTACCAGTCATGATGTGAGTTCTTCTGGATGTAGACTGAGAAACCTCCACCCCCCCCCCCTGCACAGTAGTTGGTCTAAACGTGGAAGGCATTATAGTCCTGTGCAGCCAGACTGCTGTCCACTACTTTAAACCATGTCTCACTCACTGCACAGATGTCAATGTCCTTCAGTGTGAGAAGGGCTTGTACAGAGTGGAGATTCTCTCTTTAGGCTCCTAGCATTAACCAGTAACATCTTCATATTTTCCTTTGTTTGTTTCATTGTCTTGGTAGGTCTTTTTAGTAAGCCAGCTAGCTATCCAACAAGTTATAAAGGGGTTTATACCTAGTTCTGTAAGTTTGTTGATAATGCCCAAGTGGGGTATTGTATCAAATGTTTTAGCCAGATTTAGGTAGGCAGTATGCACCTCCCACCCTTATCCATTGCCTTAGTGACCTTTTCAAAGAGGTCCACAAGACCTCCAAAACACAACACAGGCACAAAGTGCACTCAGCAAATTAAGCCTACTTCCTCACAAAGCACAATACGTGGCACAGATGCTGGGCCTGTAAGGCAGGCATCAACCCAGCCAAACATTCTTGTTATAGATGACTCCATTGGAAGACATACGGATGTGCCTCTTAATGGGAAAGAGTGACAGTTAATTTCTTGTCTGGTGCAGAATCCATCAGATCATGCATGCACTCAAGTCCTCGAACAAGTACCAGTATGACTCTGTCATAGTTCATGCTGGTGTCACTGAATTGAGGTGTACCTCCCTGGACTATATAAAGAGAGACTTGATGGAGGTCTCAGACAATATGTCTAAGGCATGCCCTTCCTTATATGTTGAGCAACATAGAAGGATTTCCTTACTTGGACACATGTTGGTCTAAGTCTAGGTTACTATATATACATGAGTTTCCAGATCCCTGATTAGTGAATCAACTTTGAAGGCATCTGAGTTTACTGTGTTTGAAAGTTTTGCCTCCAAGGATATTATATATGTACATCTCTCTCTCACACTGTATTTTAAAAGCTGATATTGCATTTGCAGTCAAACCTTGCACTGTAGAATTCTGTGTGTGTGGTCTAAATTGTAGTAACTGCTTGCTACATTGTAGCAAACAGTTTTCTACAGTTTTAAAGTTAGAAAAAATCTTTTTTTTTTCTTCTTTTTTTTGTTTTAACTAAAATCTGAATGCTGAACCACTCTGTGCAGGCAGGGTATAAACTGTAGCAACTGTTTGTTACATTTGTAGTAAGCAGTTTGTTACAGTTTTTAAGAATAAATTATTTTTTTATTTTTAATTTTTTTTAATAAAAGGGAGGAAGGCTGGGGGCAGGACACATAAATGGGACTTGAATGGCTGGGCAGGAGGGAGGGAGGCATGTTGTGCATCTGGCCACCTGGTTGGTGTGGCAGCAGAAGGAACACTGATTTTTTTTCTGCTCTTTAATTGAAGAGCTGGTGGGGGAGGTTGTGGCTCTGTAAGAAGCCAATCTCTAGATCAGCTTAATACAGATACATTAAAGTGCTTTTTGGGGAGGGGGCACTGGTTCATGGTACTGGTACAGGGTGCTGGCTAAGCCAGCTACGCTTCTGTTGTCAACAACCAATAAATGGAGAGAGGGAGGGAATTATGTTGTCAAATTATTATAACGGGGTAGGCACAAACAGATACACTGCATTTAAGAACACAACTAAAGCAGTGTGAGTGGGAGGGAAAAACAATTAAAACCTTAGCCCTCAGCTGACTGCCCTGGAACTGCCTTAACGCAAAGACAAGTCCTGAACTAGCCTGGCATACACTCAGTATGTTGTAAACTTACCAGTCGTGTGCAGCTTCTGGAGATTAAGTGTCTATTTATACTGCAAAGGCAACCTCAGAAGTAGCTTATCATAAATAAGGAGGTAGGGATGTGAGACACTTCCCCCCCTGGAAGCCTAAAACAAGAAACACCCTTCCTCAAAAATATCGAATGTTACAGTGGATTGCAAGCCCTATCTTGAGGAATTATAGTTTGTAGAGTTCAGGTTATAATAAGTTATAATGTCTCTGATTACCTGTTTAAGGGTGACCATTTTGAGGGTGCAGGTGTTAATAGGCATATCCCCCTTGAACAAGTGAAGCTGAGCTGCTGCTGGTCTTTGTCCACTGCTTGAAAGACTTTGAAATAGTGAAGGAAAACAGACTTCAAATGTTGACAACAAATTCCAGCTCATTAAGCAGGAAAAAGGGATGACATTTTAGCAGGCTGAGCCCTTCTATGAGTCAAATTAATCACCAGATAGTTAGCTTTTAGCAGCACTGGGTATGTCATTTAGATATCTTAAAATTATGTCAGGTGGTACAGACTGAAAATGGCATACTGTGAGACCCTGTGGTGGACATAAGAAGCCATGTTGTAAGAAGGTGATGTTACATGTTCTACTGTACTTACAGGATTTGGAGAGATGGTTTGTCTATACTTTCATTACCTTATATCAAAGGGTTACAACTTCTTGTGGGGGACAGACAATTTTTCTCATCAAAACTTTCTGTTAAGCACTCTTACACATCATCCTCAGTGCAGGTTTTTGCCTGGCTGCTGACCAGCTTTTCATTTCATACTTGTACTTGAGTGGTCCTTATATGTGTTAGGACTTCAAATCGTTGATGATAACGTTCGCCTGACATAATGAGAGATCGGCAGTACATCTTCATTTGCTTCCTGCAGAAGCTAATTTCTTAGGAAATTGGTGAAAGTGTGTCAGCACCCTTTGGGATGGCATTGTGCTCACTACAACAATGAAACTTTTTGGTGTCCCTATACCAGGGGCAATCCTTCTCAGTCATTACAGACTGTTTTGGGTTATCCTTACAGAAGCCTGCAAATAAATTATGTGGGTCTGGAAGAGCATGGCTCCTCCAAGGTGTTGGGGTGTTAATTCTTTTTACTGGAATTCATTTTCTAGAGCAGCTGGGTTATAGTACAGACTAGAGTCCTACACAAAGTCAAGTGTTGGAAAAGTGGTGCAACATTTGTTAGCTATAGGGCTATTTATATAAAGACTTATTTGCTCGAACTTGCTTTTGCTTTGAAATTTTGACAGTCAAACCGTGTAGCTGTTTTATATTTAATATGGAAGCTGTGGACACTCCTTTTCTTTCTCTCATTCCAAGGTATCTCTTCACTTCCCATTCTGTGTTGTATGGCTTAGAATTTTAATGAAGATTTTGAAAGTGAAAACGTGGATATTATATTTCACAAAATGTACTTTTACATGGACTAAGCCTACTTGCTACTCCCAAGAATGGGTGGGGATACTGTAACTACTGCACACATCGTGCTTAAAATATGACAACTACAAGATTGCACAACCTTGGGTAAAATTGAATACTCACTATTCCTTCTACTCAAAGATTGCATGACTTCAAAGATGTAATATATAAGTAGTAGGATGTGGCTTCCCACTGCTAAAATACAATATAATCATAATTTTTAAACATTTTTTGGATTCAAGATACATTTCAGCCATTTATGTAAATCCAGTGCTGGTAAAACTGTTTGACCATGTATCAAATAACTATATATTCACACATATGTGCATGCACACATGAATACACACACACACACACAAGTATTCTCTTTATAGTGTTAAATTGCTGTAGTAAGTATTCATACTTCCTATTTTCTCCATCCCTTGAGAACCTAATTAACATGGGAAGATGTGTGTTGTAGGCATACTCTGCTGTACAGATTCCTATCTGTGTTTGTGCCCACATAGCCGGACACATATTCCAAGCAGCAATAAGCAAGCCTGGAACCTTTAACCAGTGTAGTGTCTTTTTAATGTATGTATAATCTAAGATACTGCAGAACTAAACAGAAGGATGGGAATACATAGTGACGATGCAAACCTTATTTTTAATTTCTCTATTAGGCAGCTTTTTATTTGGTAGACTTTTCAATAGTTGGTTGAGATTGGTGGATCCTGTTTTTCACTGTATTTGAAAAAGCAGATGGCTGTTACTATGCACTCCAAGGAACTTAAAACTCACTGCGTGCTGGATGTTTTTAAAGAAATCCCATTTCCAGATGTAGGGTACAGTTGGTGGATACTGACATTAATGATGTGCGTGTATAATGGTCTCATTCCTGATTTAATGACTGACATTTGATGATTTCCAGATGTAGGGTACAGTTGGTGGATACTGACATTAATGATGTGCATGTATAATGGTCTCACTCCTGATTTAATGACTGACTTTTGATGATTTCCAGATGTAGGGTACAGTTGGTGGATACTGACATTAATGATGCGCGTGTATAATGGTCTCACTCCTGATTTAATGACTGACTTTTGATGATTTCTCTTGAATGTCTCATGAGTATCAGTCTAGATGGATCATAAATCAGGTCCACAACATGGAAGAGCTGGGTTATCTGCATTTTAAAATAGTGCATATAACTGCTTAATAAAGACTTCAGGAGAGGAATAATACTGAGCCCCTGTTAGGTTTACTGCTTACCGCTGATTTGTTAGGTAGCTTCAAAACATACCTCTCAACCTCAAAACAAGGGACAGATTTTAAATATTGCTCCTGTAAACAAAGATAGTTGCCAGAATAACAGGTTTTGTATTAGTGTGTTATTTTCTGAAGGATATGAAGTCTAAAACTCAAATGCCTGTAATTATTTAGTGACCTCAATCCTCAACGATTGGCCCACAAAACACAATTTTTTATGAGAAACAAAGCAAAAATCTGGGCAGTTGAGAAGTATGCTTCAATACCAGGGAGGTTAGTAGTACTGATTTCATAAGAAGCAAGTCTCTGTAAGAGTGGTTTGTGAATTGCTGTGGCAGTCTGGTCGATACTTTTGTGAGAGCTAGATTGAATGCATTCTTCAGCTGCTACAAGATGATGCTCAGATTCTTTTTATATTCCTAGCAGTATTACATGCACACATCCATTTTTCATTATAGGAAAATACATCAGCAGTATTAGCTGAGACAACCAACGGCACAGCTATTCTCTCTTACCCATTGAATAGCATGAACAGAAGAGTAATGAATGGATATGTACACTATTTTCTATGTGTTTATTCAATTCATTTTTGTCAGCAACTGAAAATGTGGGTGAGATGACAGCTATGGGAGTATTTACTTTATATCAGATGTAACTGAATTTTTGATTCACAATCACCAACTGCGCAGACTCACTCACTATGGGCATTGATAAATTGGAATTATCCAAGAGTCTTGTTTACCACCTACTCACATGAAAAGTACAAGTAAAGTCTCCCACCTAACATGTTCACTGTTGACCTTTCTCATGTTAATTTTGAAATGGTTTATTATTTTATACTCTCCCTTTCTTGACTTACAAGTGTCATTAGTGACACCCCAAGTTATCTGTGACATAGTAGTTTGAGTGGAAAGCATCAGTCAAGATTTGCTAGCTCTGGGTTGAGTCTGTGAGACTGGTGAAAGGCTTTTCTTTGTGACAAGCCTTTGGTATAGCTGAGGAAGCTAGTATGACTGTACACATGAAGTTAATAATTCACCTACCTTATAATGTAGAATGAAATTAGCAGAAATGGAGAACATTCTTTAGTTCTTTAAACCACTGCATAGGAAAAATGAAATCATTCATATTTAGTTAGGTAACAATTCCTAACTATTTATAGCTGTAATAATTTATAAGTTTGCATATAATGACTCATTGGTGGCATATAAGACAGACACCCTTTATTATGAAATAAAGGCACAAGGAAAGACCAGTTCTGCTACAGTTTGATGAAGCATGATAACATATACAATAAAACTAAAGTTTCATAATACTGCACTGATGTAAACTATTTTTCAATCTTATCTATTAGCCTTCATGTTGTCATGACTGTCAGTCTTATCTATCAGCCTTCATGTTGTCATTTATGGGCATGCTCTAGCTAGAATTTACTCTTGGAAACCACATTTCATGTTACAACAGTATATCCTGAAATGCTTCACATCATGATAAGAGTAATATAATATGGCTTTTGTAAATTGAACTTTGCCTGACCTCTTGCTCATACTAACAATATATTCTTAGGTTGACAGTTTACGACTGAGAGTTTTAAGCAGCTTATATAGTACTTGGCAACAGTCCATTTGCAGAAACTATCACTAACATTCCCAGCATGCACTATTAAAAATGTTTGAAATGTCAGCATTTATATTTGATAAAACATTGTATTAGGAGTTTATATGTAAAACTGCTAGTTGTAGAACCAGTTGTGCAACTGCTGCTTAAAATAAGTTATGAGTTTATAGCAGTGAGAATGGTTTAAACTAGTCTTGGACTTTCAGGGGTTTTGACTTAAACACTTGTGGAATTTGTGTAAGCCTTAAAGAATCTGTGAGTTGGGTCCTTACTTTGTTTCACTTACCATCACTTCATGAGGATGGCATAACCTTTATTCCAGTTACCATCTTTTTTTTTTTTTACATTCTCACTGTGCCATTATGATTTATTATTATTATTAATATTATTAAAGCATAAAATATAAAAGTAAAGGTTACACTCTATTTGAAATAATGGGTTTTAAACTAGTAGTCCATTTCACTTGTTGAAGTTATAATGAATAAACTCTTTAAAATGATTATAATTCTATAAATACTGTCTCCCAAATGTTTTCCTTTAACTCTTCATACTCCAGTGTTCTGTTAATCTCTAAGCATACCTCTGTAAACTTGTATTTTTAAACTCACTTCCAAAGCAATTTCATATAGCCAAACTGCACTGCAACCTGTGTAAACTGACAAAACCTTAGTCAACTTGTTACTATATTAGAAATGTATAACTGTATAAGATTTTATTTTATAAAAATGTATAATTATTAATATGACCTTTCCAAAGTTTATGCAGCTATGTAAACTTAATATATCATATTCTGAGTGTATAACTGAAGTTTACTCACACTCTTTATTGCCTCTGAGCTCTGGTCAAGGATTAAAAGGGTCTCTGGACTGGTGCATCTACCTGGTTTCCAAATAATAAAACAACCCTCTGTTTATGACACTGTACTGAGTTACTATGACTTCCTTAATACTGAAGGGTTACTGTGAAAGACTTTATATGCCAGTAAATAGTGGTAGTCAGCAAAGTATTGTGGTGCAGGGCTGTACAGAACATTCTGGATGTCATGTGGTATTGATAGTGTGGTGGAAAGTCATCTCATGTCTTCATTTCCCTGCTGTGTAGATCATGATGCTGCTTAGGTGAGTTACACGTCTGGATGTAGGTGGTGGTCTTTGCTGACATCTGAGACATTGCAGAATGTTATCAGAATGCTGCACACTAGGAAAAGGTTACTGAAGTTGTTAGGAGTGTGCTGCAGTGACCCACATGAGGGATTCAGACACAAAAAGTGTTGCTTCACCTGACCATATACACTAACTGTGTTGCAGATCTGAAGTACATATGACCAAGTACTTTTTCCTCTTATGTTTGTAGTTTCTTCATGGATGTCATGAGTCTTGGTTGCAACAGATCTCCAGCATCTTACAAAATATACTTTATTTATGCTTTGCTGAGTGAGTTTCTCCCAGAAGACCAGTGGCCTCTTTTCAGCACTCCTCCACACTATACTGCAGAGACAGTACTGAAAGATTAATTTAAGCACCTGGTTTTGAATGAAGTTCACAGTCTTCTGTTCTTCCAGCACCAGGGGTAAGTGTGCTACCTCTTGAGTCACTGATACTGTTACTCAAAGTCTGCAATGGCTTCTATGTTTTACTGTTGCTACAATAGTTAATTTGCTGGTTACAATATCCTTACCTTGTTTTTTAGCCAAGCCACCTTGATGTTACATATTTAATATGGAATATATGTAAGGCTGGCAGAGGTTTCATTGCCTCCCACATTTCAAGTTTCTTTGTCCCTAGCTGGCATCTGCATTACATTTGGTTATTCATAAATGCATGAAACAAGCTGCTGATGTACCAGTCATGTAATACACATACACTCTAAGGTGATGGACACTGTTTGTGCTTAGCTCACTGGCACAAACTAGACACAAGGCATATACTGATGACTCTGTGGTGGAATGATGTTACATAACATGCCTCTCGGACTGGAAATCTGATTCTGTTCATCAGTGTGATCCATTATGGCATCCCAGAAGGTGACAAAAGTCCTGGATGCTGAGGCCTGTGACATTCCATAATGCTGCCATTTTGTCTTTGGAAGATACCTGTGTCCAGATTTCACAATGCAGCAGGCAGTTTAACTCGTAGAGAATGGCTCATCTATGAACATTTCTTAGACTCTTTCAGCATGACAGTTAAGTGGCAGAAGTGCAGTTACAGTATTAGAAAAGAAAACAAACAGTAGTAACATTTTCTTCGTTATTTTCATCCAGTATATATCTGTTTTCTTAACAATTTTCATTCACTCCAAAATTGCATAAATGGCTCAATTCCTGCCTTCCCTTACATTTCACTCCTCCTCCAGAATATTATTATGCACGTATTATTCCTACAAATTCAATCTATTTCTTATGTAATTTTCTTGTTTACTTTTCTACTGAGCCCACCCTAGTTCTTTTATCTCCATTATAATATTCAGAGCTTCAGTTACAATTGGTTTAGATTTTGATTTCCATTTTCTAGTAATTGCTTTTTTGGCAGCCAATAGCATTAAACTTAATAAGGAATTACTATGTCTGATCAATTTAGATCCCATATAACATCTCAAAGCAATCAATTCTTAAGTTACAACCATTTGCACCCCAATATTTCTGACAAATTACTCTGTAGGGAATTTTTTTAATCTGCCAAATAATTATGTTCCCAAAAGTATTTTTGCAATTACCTCTCTCTTTTTTATCAATCCCCAGTATTTGCTATCTACCTAAGGAACATAATTCTTTGAAGTCTGCTTGGGGTATAAAAAACACTCATGCAAACGTTTCCAAGAAAAAAATTTAAACCTTATGAACTTTGTTGCATACTTGGGAGCTATACAGATGTCTTCCCATTGTCCTTTTGTATATTGCCTTTCTATTCTCTCTCCCCTATATTTTCTAACTTACTCTGATTGATTATAGTTATCATGCATTAGTTAACTAATTACCCATTTTTACACAGTAACCTCTGTTCTAAACTCAACTAAAAACTCTACAATGGCTGGTCTTTACTTAGCAATCACCTGTTCCTTTCTTTTTGACTATACTCTGTTATTAATCCATGGGAGGGAAGGCAGTCTCTAACCTGCAGTCCAGACATTTGCTTGGCCACAGCACAAACTATTACCTTTTCATCTGTAATTAACTGTTCCCAAATCTTTAGTTCTTTTGCTACTTTTCTCCAATAAACTCCAGCACTCCCTTGCCTACTTTCTGTACCACTACTTGCAGTCATCCCCATTGGTAAAATCTCTTTTCTCCATTCCCGTGCTGGCACAGTTCTTTGAATACTTTCTACTACTTCATGAATATAATATTCTCTGTGGTTCTTCTTAAGGACCTGCCTCCAAAATCTTGTACTCTTCTTACTTCTCAAACTCTGACCTCTGTTTCATCATAATTCCTTTCCACTTTCACATAAAAACTTCTAATTGTGTTAGCTATGTGCGTCTTAACTGGGTTGCTCTAAAATATGTGTTCAAATCAAGTAATCCTAAACCACATTGTTCTGTCTGGAGAATCAATTTGTGCCATTTAACTCTTGCATTTTTCCTCTCCCAAATAAATTCCTTTAACTCTGCATTAATTAAGATCCATAACTTCTCCTCTGGTTGATACAAATATGTTTGATCTGTATATAAAACTAAAGGGACTAGAAACATTTTCATTTCATGTATCTTGCTATCCATATTCATAATCAAGAGCTTTAAGCTTTTCATTTTTTTTATTATCTTTTGTTTCGTCTCTTACCACATATCCTTAACTGCTGTAGTGCAATCGTTTTTAATCTGTACACCTAAATGCTTCATCTTATCACATCCCCAGAAATATGGATACATAGTTTACTGGTATAGCCTTTGTTTCATCTTCATTTATTTTATAGCCTGAAAAGATTTGAAACAGCCTTAAAAGTTACACAACACTGAAATATCCTTTTCTGTATTTATGAATTGCAAAATAATATCATCTGCAAATAAATATATGTTTAATTTTATCTATGTATGTATGTATGTATTTAATGCTTTTGCTTAAAAGGAATGTCCAAGACAGCACAAGTCCCATTTTCAATGGAGGCCTGGAGAGAAAGGCTCATTTACAAAATATATGTATACAACAAAAATGGCAATAATTATGCACACATACAAAAAATGACACTCTAATAAGATACTGGTTACGAATAATATTTCCATAGTGGATCAAGAATACATTTTAAGTTGTATAAACAGTAAATGTTAGAATAGGATGTTGTAAGAGAATTTATAAAATTATCTCATAGCCATACTACTTCTTACTGGAGAATTCCAGTAATTGATTGAGAAATAAAAACACAAATTGTAGAGATACAAGTAATAGCTGGGGATGAAAGGGCTAGACAGAGGTTAGATGAGAGTAGCTAAAAAAAGTGAGAGTAACTGATTACTGAGAAATAAAACACTAACTGTAGTGGTATAGAGGCAGTAGTAGTTGAAAATCAAGGGGGGGTATGAAAGGGATAGAAATATGATTTATGATAATACCTAATAAAAGGTAAATAGTCAATAATAGAAACAGTAGGAAGTTGTGAGACGATAGTGAGGGAGAATACAGAGGAAAAAGAGACAAACACTATCCAGGTACATATCATACCAGTTATATCCTTGAATCTGAGAGTACCTTATTTTCTTTGCTAATGGCTTTAGATCAATATAAAGTAAATAAAGAGGAAGGAGGACACTCCTGCCTTGTTCCTCTCTTTAAACACAGCCTGTGCCCTCCTGCTCTGACTCTTCATATATCCTCCTAATTTTGCCCTATTATTCAATCAGGGAATGCAAATGTTTCAATTGATCTTCTCATAATATCCCATGTGACTCTACTGAATATTTTCTTTGTATCCAGACCATAATGGCATTTTCTCACACTCTGCTTTCTCAGGTCTATTAATATTGTCAAATCTCCCTCTAGAAAACCACACTGATCCAGATCTATGAATTTTAGCAACACATTTGTCATTTCAAGTAGTTCAGACAAACACTTTGTAATCACGGTTTAAAATTAAAATGGGTCTAAACAAAGCTGGGTTTGAAGAGTGTGTACCCTCTTTAGATAATACAGCCACCAGAGCTTTCTTCCAAGTTTCTGGTACCCCCATCCCCCTTAAAATATTGTTAAATAAAGCCTTGCACATCTTTTATCACTTTGTTCTCTCCCAACTTTATACTTCCTCAGGAATACCACCTGTTCCTGGAGGCTTCTTTGTTGATTGATTATACAGCAATGTTAATCTCTCATCTCTTCCTATTTTTGCTTTGTTGAGCCTCATCTGCCTCTAACATTAGCATAATTAAGTCTTCCATAAATATTTCCATTTTGGTTTTTCTTGGTTTACTTTACACAAATTTTCATAAAAATGTATAGGATCACTGGTTATTTTTCTTGTAGGCATCCGAAGTTTGACAACAATCCTTTCTACTTTCTGTTGTCTAAGTCATTGTGCTAAAAGTTGTTTTGCTCTGGAATTTTTATCAGTAGTAGTTGTTTAACGGCAACCTTTTTAAACTCATTCACAACATCCAAATGCTACCCGAGTTTCCCTCTATCACTTTGCAGTTACTCCTGTTCTTCTATGAGATTATCCTTATTTAGCAATATTTAAACCTTTGCCATCCCCTCTAAATAATTCCTATTACTTTTCCCCACGTCTCCTTCTCTTATTCCTGTCATGTTTTTAAACTCGTTTCATTTTATTCAACTCACTATCTAACCATCCTGAATAAATGTTTCTTTCCTAATAACTCTCAAATCATTTCCACTGACTATTCCTTAAATTCCTCTCTTTTTAACAGCTAACTGAGAAAGCACCAGTGTTTCATTTATTTTTTTTTCTTTGTTGACCGAGTAGGTGAGCTGATACAAAAACCCCTCTCAGTCATAACTTCATTATCCTGCATCTTTATCTTAGTTTTTATTGGTCCATGATCTAAAATAATTACTGAATATGTGACAATGTTTTAAATTAAATACACATGCTCCTTTAAGATAAAAATTTCTATCCAATCTAGCACAGTTCATGTACCTTTGGGAATAATGTGTAAATTCTCTCTGAGTTCCTACTACTGAACTCACATCTTCCATACCAAGCACTCTCATATATTTCTTCAGAAAGCTGTCCTCTTTTGTTTTATTTTCCATTCAGGTCCCTGTGAGTCAATCTCACTATTGCAAGCAGGTACCAGTCCCACAATAAATAAAATTTCCTACTCAAAGATGGTTATTTCTCCCAAAATTCTCAAACTCCATAATAGTCTTAGGTGGAATATAAATACATGTCAGCATAGTCCTCCTCCTATGTCAATAACTTCTTAGTACCACAAATCTATCATTATATTTTCCCTCTTTTTCACTACTGGAGCCCCTCTAGTAATCAATATTGTTACTATATTCTTCCTTTTACCCTGACATTCTGCTGACTGCACACCTTGGAATCCTTTCTTTGTAAAATTCACATGCTCACATTTATCCAAACACGTCTCTTGCAATGTTGTTATTTGCACTCTGCACTTACTAATATAATTCAATGCTGTTTTCTTCTTATCTACATCTATACAGCCATTTACATTCTATGATAATATGGACAGAGTGGCCATTATAACAAAGTTATTACTCCCGCCTATTATACATTACAGTGCTTTTCAATATATATTTCCATCTTTTAGCATATGTGTAGACAATGTCTGGCAGGCTGATCTGTTACGTCATTTCTTTTCATCTACTTTTGAACTTGTCACACACTTCAAAATTCTTTGCTTCAATGAAAACAAACTGAACAGATTTTCAGAACCCCCATCCCATTTTACCTTAGAAAAAATACACAAAACTAAGTACATTTTCAAAAAAAGTTTACTTTTTCACATAACTAATGATTGCACTGACACATATTACCTAATCTAAAATAAAGATTACTCATGCTAAAGTGCATGTTAATGTATATGGTTCCATTTATACTAACTGCTATCACTACTCCCTTCCCAGATGTGAAAAATACTTGAAATGCTTTCAGTGTGAACATTAACATTTATCCCTAAGAAGTAAAGTGCACCTTCTACCTTTAAATAAACTAAATTGTTATATTAAAGCCTTAAAGTACTATGATTGTTGGGGAGTCAACTACTTGTATAACTTATTCACTTTCCACAGTTTCAAACTTCATTTATTTTTGCTTAACTGCGTGTCAATGTACCTTTAAATGTTAATCACACTGTAGCTTATACAGTTCACTCAGCAGTGTTTGGACCTCATATGATTAATTGGTTGCACATGCAGACCTCATCTCCAAGTAAAAGCAGTCAGTAATGAAAAAAAAAAAAACGACCGACTTTGCAGATATCATAAAAGAATCTTTGTAAACTTCACTCAGTTACCATTTGCATGTATTTCATAATTTTATCTTATTTTTCAAGCCTTTTGCTTAAAAAAAACTTTATAGCTTAAACCAAGTTGCAGCAACACAAATTTTGTCCATAGAAGCTTTTGAATGAAAAACTTCTGATGTGGCAACAAATCTGGTTGAATGCACTTTGACAGGTGCAGGTAACTTATGGTTGGTATGTCCATAAATAAAGGTAACAATCTCTCAGCCATTTCGATAAGGTCACTTTTAATACAGCGTGTCCGACCACTGGACCAGAAAAGGAAATGAACAATTGATATGATTTCTTGGACTCTTTAGTCCTGTTCAGGTAAAAATGCAATTTCCTGTGCATGTCCAGCAAGTGTAAGCAATATTCACCTTTGTTAGAAAACTTGTGGAAGAAAACTGGCAATTCAATAGTTTGATTAATGTTAGATTCAGAGACCACCTTAGGAAGGAAGGGTTAGTTCTCAATGAAACCCTGTCTTTATGGAAGATGACATACAGGGACTTCACACATAATGCCTGGATCTCAGAGACTCTTCTGGTGGAAGTGATGGCTACTAGAAAAAGAGTTTTCCAGGAAAGAAATTTAAGATGACAAGTAACTGCTGGTTCAAAGTGAGGTAGTATTAATGTTTGCAAAACCAAAGTGAGATCCCACAGAGCTACAGGATCTTTGAATGGGGGTTTTAGTTGTAAGGCACCTTTGAGAAAAACCTTACACAGGCGATGGGAAATTAGAGGATGGTTGTCAAAGCCATTGTGAAAATTGGAAATGGCTGCTAACTGGATTCTAATGGTGGAAGCTAAAGCTCCATGGTCAGACAGAGTGGCTAAAAATTGCAAAACATTTTCAACAGGCACAAAAAATGGATCTAAATTGTTTTCAGTGGCCCAAACCAAAAATTTCTTCCATTTACTTGAGTAGAGTCTCATGGTGGAAGGCCTATGAGAGGCCAGAAGAATATTTTGTACTGGGGAAGATACATTTCTCTGGCTGGCAATTAATGGAATTGGAAGAACCAAGCTGTGAGCTTGAGAGCAGATCGGGGTGCACCAATCCCTGCAGGTGAGAGAGCAGGTCTGGAACTGGGTCCAGAATCCACAGTTGGTGAATCAAGTGAGGCCATAGAAAGGGAAACCAAATTTGCCTGGGCCAAAAGGGAATAATGAGAATCACTTTGCTTCACAACCTTTGAGCTTTCTTTAGGAAGAGGAGTATGAAAGGAAATGGGGGGAAAGGCATAAAGAATACCAGAGTGCCAATCGAGGAGGAGAGTGCCTCTCAGGGACTCCGCCTGAGGGCAGATTAGTGCAAAGTAGCTGCTGCACTTGTTCATTGGGGAGGCAAACAGATCACAGCAAGGCTGGCCCCATTGTTGAAAGATTTCCTTCTCCATTCAGGGATTGAATTGAGAGACCACTCATGAGGCAGTAAAATGTGTCTGCTCAGCTTGTCTGTTATCATGTTGGAACTCCCCAGGATATGCGTTGCTACAAGAAAATGGTTGGAAGGTATCACCCATTGCACACTCTGAGAGCTTCCTGACAAAGGGGGTAGGATTTGGTTCCCTCTTGTTTGTTGATATACCATATCACTGACATGTTGTCTGACTGGATCACAACTGTTCCCAGAGGAAGAGCAGACAGAAAGGCTTTCAATGCTAGGAGCTCTGCTCTCATTTCCAGGACAATGATGTGCAAATTGGCCTCTTGTGGAGACCAAGTGCCTTGGACTGTTCTTCCCAGATAATACCCCTCCACCCCAACTGGGAGTTGTCCAAGGTCACTATGGTCTTGTGGGGACACAAAGGGATGGCCCATTAGGATTTCTTCTGACTGCATCCACCAGGACAAATCCTTTTTGCAATGTTCTGTTATCAAGATTGGGTTAGCCACTGGATGATAGAGAATGGACCATTGGGAGGCCAAAAGGCATTGAAGTATCCTCATGTGAAATCTCACAAGGGGACTAGGGTGATGGCCGCTACCATAGATCCTAGGGCTTGGAGAACAAGTAGAGAGGGCACTTTTTTTTTTTACCAGAATGAGCTGTACTTGAGACCTTATCTTCTGGAGCCTGTGAAAGTGTAGAGAAGCTTTAAAAGAAACTATGTTGAGGTGGGCTCTTATGAATTCTAGGTACTGAGTGGGAGACAGCTGTGACTTTTCGTAGTTGACCATTATGCCCAGGGTACTGAATAAGCGCATGATGAGGTCTGTAGCATGCAGAAGTAGATGCCTGGTAGGAGGCAGTGAGGAGCCAGTTGTCTAGGTAAGGAAATACCTGGAATCTGTGCAATATCATGTGAGCAGTGACTGCTGCCATGTATTTGATGAACACTCTGGGGGCTGTGGTGAGGCCAAAGGGCAGTGCTCTGAACTGGTAATGACTGCCCCCTAGCCAAAAGTGAAGAAACCTTCTTGAGCTTTTGCCCATCTTTATCTAGTAATACACATCTTGAAGGTCTATAGAGCACATCCAATCATTTTCCCCTAGAAAGGGGAGAATAGACTGAATAGTGACCATCCGGAATTTTGTCTGCTGAACAAAGTTGTTCAGAAGGCTCAGCTCCAATATTGGCCTCCAGTCCCCTTGTCTTTGGCAATAAAAAGAACCTGGAGTAAAATCCAGATCCTAGCTGGTCTGGTAGGATTTCTTGTATGACTTTTTCTAGCAGCTTTTAAACCTCTATGGTTGCTTGATCCCTCTGATTGGGTGAAATATTGGGGATTTTTCTCAGAGATCTCAGGAGAAGGGTGAAGGGAATATGATAGCCTCTAGTAATGATTCTCTGCACCTAAGTATCGGAGATTATTTGTAGGCAGGCTGTCAAGTACAGTGAGTCTCCCACCGACTGCTTCCAGAGCAACTGGGCCTCCTTTCAGGAGTGCTGGTAGGGTTGTCCAGAGGAGGAGTCTCTGGAACCCTTGTTTCACAGGCCACCTCTGCCACGTGGTTGATGTCTTCCATCTGACCTCCCCCCTCTGCCTCAAGGGGAGCTGCCTCCACATGTGTCCTGGAAAGGCCCCTGGGACTTTTTCAACCACATCTTTCCACTCCTTTGATTCCTGGTGTAGGATTGCTGAGGAGTTGAAAAATGAATGCCAACAGCAGACAAGGTCTTTCCATCCTTTTCACACCTAGCTAGTGTGTCCTTCACCTTGAGGCTGAACAAAGATGATCCGTCAAAAGGAGCATTGACAAAGGAAGACTTGAAGGGCTCTGCAATTTCACACAAATGCATCCAGGTGTAGCACCTTATGGCAACACTGGAACCCTCTGCTCTGGTCATGCCTTTGGTCACGTGCAATAAAACCACATGGGCGAGTTTGATATAGACTCAAGAGTGGCTAGCTGAGAGGTGACCTTATCCTGCAGCTTGTTAGGCACAGCTCCAGGGACCGTCTTCGATAGCTCCTTAATCAGACTTCTCTGAAGTCTACTGAAATGTGCTATAATGTTCAAAGACAGTACAGTTGCGTACACTTGCCATAAATGTAGATATTAGAGTGCATTCACTGTTGCAGTCATCACATTTGGGTTATCCATCCTAGGGTATCCCTTGGACGGCCCGAATACCAGAGGCTTAGTATTTCTGTGTTGGTTGCTGTCACTTCAGGACTGATGTCAGGTCATCAGTAGCATAAAGTAAGGCAGCTGATGCCATTACATCAGTTTTTCTTGCCCTGTCAGGAGCCCCCAGTGGGAGCCAGGTTATGGTGGAAGAATCCCAGCAGCAGAAAGTAAATACCAAAAAGTTCTTTGTAAGGAGAGACAGAGAAAGAAGAGGGGGATGGAGGGAGGGAAACCAGGACTGCAACAGTGAATACACTCGAACATCTACATTTATGGTAAGTGTACACAACTGTACTATGTTCTTCATGTTTCACTGTTGCAGTCATCACATTTGGGTTGATTCCCAAAGCTGAGGAAAAGGGTGGAGGCAGTCAAGGAGACTAGGGGCTGGTTAGGATGCCCGACAAGACTGCAGTGGCAAAGCCTGCCCTGGATTTGGAGAAGATAGGCAGGTGGTAGTGCTTGGTGAAAGTGAACAGAAGTCCAGGTGGCAGCCTCCAGGATGTCCCTGGTGGGGAATCCTCTGAAGAAATCTGCAGAGGTGGAGGCTGCTCTGGTGGAGTGAGTCCTCACCCACTTAGGGGGTGGTTTTCCATGTTGCTTGTAACAGAAATGGATGCAGTGTGCTATCTATTTTGGAATTGTTTGTTTGGAGATGGCTTTGCCATCTGCCCCTGCAGCAAAGCTAACCAGTAATTGATCAGACTTTCTGAAAGATTTAGTCCTGTCTAGATAGACTGTGAGTTGTCTGTGCATATCAAGAGTGTGCAGGACCCATTTCCCCAGTTTTGTGGGTTAGGGAAAAAGGTGGGCAAATGAATGGATTGGTTGAGAGCCACACTGGACACCACTTTGGGCATGAAGGATTGGTTAGTCCTGAGAGAAACCCTGTCAGCATGGAAGATGATGAAGGGTTCCACAGCCATGAGTGCTTGTAGCTCGGGGAGTCTTCTGGGTGAGGTGATGGCTTTAAGAAAAGCTGTCTTCCAGGAGAGAAATTTTAACTCAGCTGAAGATGCTGGTTCAAAAGAAGGCAGGGAGAGTTTTTCCAACACAAAGTTAAGGTCCCAAGCTGAGGTAGGTGCTCTTCTGGGTGGCCTCATGTTGCTAGCCCCTCTTAGGAATTGTTTAATCAGACGGTGTGTGAGAAAAGGGGCTGCTCAGTGTGGAAACGAGCAGAGATAGCAGAGGCATGAATTTTAAGAAAGGAAAAAGAGAGACCACTGTGTAGTAGGTCAGCTAGGTAATCCAGGATGAGAGGTAGGAAGGGCTGTGCTGTATCAGCTCCCTTAGCCTGAATCCAGGTGCAGAACCTTTTCCATTTGTCAGCATAAGACTTTCTAGTGCTAGGGTGGCTGGCCTCACATATAACATCTAGAACCTGTTTACTGAGGTTGGCAGATTGATCAGTAGTCAGAAAATAAGCTAGGCTGCCAAATTGAGGGTCTGCAATTGGTGATGCATAAATTCTCCTTCCCTCTGGGTCAGGAGGGTTAGATTCTGAGGGAGATGCCATGGTGGCAGTGGGGACAGGCTGCACAGCAGTGGGTACCAGTGCTGGCGAGGCCAGTCTGGAGCAATAAGAATTGTCCTTGGTTTTTCCTCCCTTATTTTGAGCAGTACCCTGGTGATGAGAAGTGGGCGGCCATGGTGGTGCAGTGGTTAGCATTGTCACCTCACAGCAAGAGGTTCACTGGTTCGATCCTCAGCTGGGGTGCCTACTGTGTGGAGTCTGCATGCCCTTCCCTGTGATCGCGTGGGCTGGGTGCTCCAATTTCCTCCCACATCCCAAAGACATGCTGTAGGTGGATTGGACACTCCAAATTGGCCCTAGGTGTGAGTGTGTGTGTGCCTTCACTGGAAGGTTGGGCGCTGGGCTGGCAACTCGACACTGTAAAACTCCACTGCCAATCATGAGGGGACAGGTGATCCGCTGTGGTGACCCCTAACCGGGAAAAGCTGAAAGAAGAAGACGACGACCCTGGTGATGAGAGGTAGTGGTAGAAATGCATAGACCAATAGATTGACCCAGGGGAAGGACAGGACATCCACTTTCCAAGCCATACAGTGATGCTTCCTGGTGCAGAACTTGCTGAGCTGATGGGTGGTGTGGGAGGCAAAGAGGTTGACCTTCAGAGTGCCCCATTTCTGAGTTATCAGGGTGAAGGTTCTTTTGTCTAGCTGCCACTTTTGTGGTTCCAGAAGATTTCTGCTTAAGTGGTCTGCTAGAGAGTTTAGAGAACCTGGCAGGAATTGTGCTAACAGGAGGAGTTGCATGGCAGAGGCTGTGCACCAAAAGGTCATGGTCAGCCTGCATAGAGGGTAGGAGCGAGTCCCTCCCTGCTTGTTGATATACCACATCACAGTGGAGGTGTCTGTTTTGATCAGGAGAGCCCCTGGGGAGAGAAGGGGCCTGAAAGCTGTCACTATATGCTGGACAGTTAAAATCTCTTTTTGGTTGATGTGCAGATGGATTTGCTGTGGGCTCCATTGGCCCTGAATGCACATGCCATCCAGGTGTGCACCCCAGGCATAGTCTGATGCATCTGTGGTGAGGGTCTGGGTGGCGGGGGTGGTGAGAAAGGTAGTCCTTTGTTGTGGGAGCATATTGCTGCCCATCAAAAAAAAAATCTTTCCTTAGGCAAGGTATCACTGGTATAAGAGTTTCCAAGTCTTGAGAGTGTTGACACCAAAGGCTTTGTGGGTACCACTGAAGTTTCCTCATATGCAGTCTGGCATATGGAATAAGTAGAATGCAAGATGCCATGAACCCCAGAGCTTGCAGGATTTTCCTTGCAGATAAGTGGGATCTGGTGGCTCGTTTAGAGAAGTAGGATGCTGTGTCAAGGCTTGCTCCCAGGAATATAATCTTTTGGGTGGGTACTTGTTTGGATTCCTTTTCATTGATAGTGTACCCTAGGGAGGACAGTAGGGACTTTACAAAGGTCAGGTGCTTGAGAAGCTTTTCCTGACTGTCTACCTGAATTAGTCATCTAGGTAAGGGTAAATTTGGATATTCCTTTGTCTGCAAAAGGCAATGGCAGGAGCCATATATTTTGTGAAAACTGAGAGAGCAGTAAACAAGCCAAAGGGAAGTGCAGAGAACTGAAAGTGCAGAGATCCTGCCTTGAAACATAGATATTTCCTGCATGACTCCCTGATAAGAATGTGGAGGTAGGCCTATTTTAGGTCTAGGGTTGCTAGCCAAACATTCTTGGAGAGCATGGGTAGCAGTTGCTGGAGGGTGAGCATTTTGAATTTTGGCATCACCAGGAAGGTGTTTAGAATGGCTAGATAGAGGATGGGACGCCAGGTGCCCTCTTTTCTGGGTACCAGGAAAAGTCTTGAGTAGAAACCTTGGCCTATCTGTTCTGCAGGAACATGCTCTATTGCCCTCAGAGAACAAGGAAAGGACTTGCTTTTTCACCTCTGCCCACTGCTTTGGAGGTAGATCTTGGAACCCGTAATGGTGGCCCAGGTGCTTGCATGAAAGGAGAGTTTTCCTCCTAGGGGTACGTGTTGGTGGGCAGAGGGAAGGGGTGGGGTGGAGAGTCATTGTGAGTTCTTACTATAAGGGGGTGGCTTA
This sequence comes from Protopterus annectens, assembly GCF_019279795.1. NCBI lineage: Eukaryota > Metazoa > Chordata > Ceratodontiformes > Protopteridae > Protopterus > Protopterus annectens. The sequence continues at coordinate 830,127,057 of NC_056731.1, forward strand.
GAACTCCCTAGTTTTGAAGTTGAGGAACTCCACTGCTTTGATCTCTGCATTCCCGGTGGCTGCTGTCTGGGAGGGGGATCTGTGCTGAACTGACCTGGTGGGAGTAGGAAAGGAACAGTGTTTAGAGGGGCAATGCCTGCTGGACCTGTAGGAAATCCTTAGCTGTCTGCATAGATTTAGCCTTTTCTTTGATCTTTTTTAAGACCTCTTCTGCCTTAGTACCAAATAAGTTGTCTTTGTGCAAGGGTGCATCCAATAATTTAGATTTAACATGGTCTGGCAAGGGCTGTTCCTTAAGCCATGCATGCCTTCCAAGGACAGAGGCGGTGACTGCTGCCCTGCAAGAAGCTTTTAGTGTGTCAAAACTACAGTATAAGGTGTGCTTAGTCACTTAACTTGCATAATGCATTAACTCTTGTAACTCTTTAGATTCTGCACAAGTAGAAAAGGAAGACACTATTTGTTTGAGGAGTTCCATGGTATGTTGTTGAAATTTTAGCAATGGAACTGGCAATTTAGTGCCCTGATAGCAAGAGTAGCAGACGTATACTTTTTTACCCCATCTGTCTAGTGCTCGGGAATCCATATCTGAGGGGGTGGTATTCTTAGCAGAGTTTGCCTTAGTTCTTTTAGGCCCTTGAGAAATTACCCCAGGATCCATAGTAGGATTTTTGAAAAGAATTTGTGTGACTCAGGGACTCTAATACCTTCCAGGTTTTCTGGGTGCAGGAGGGAGGGTGTCGGGAGTCAAACTTGACTCCAGGTAAACATCGTCCACAACATCCAGGACTGGGGGAATGGCCAGGGGTCTGTGCTGTGGAAGATCTAAGAATTATCTCAGTAGTGGAGTCTCTTTTTAGACTGAAGGTGGTCCTGACATTCCCATTGGAAATGCTCCCTTAAGGTATGAAGGGTTTACCCAAAGGAAAAGTCCTTGGGTGGAGAAGCTGAAGGAATGGAATTCTCTGCATCAGAATTCTCATAAGCAGACAGAGGTTGCATGTCTTCATATTTAGATGCATCAGAGTCAGACTCCTGTTCAGACAAAACTGCTAGGGACAGATCTCTTTCTTTTGGAAGGGGTAGCTTGGCTTCCCCTGATCAGCATGATAATGTCTTCCGCCATTTTAAACATTTGAGACTGGGGCAAGGAAGCAGGTGCCGGAGATTGGGTCGTTGGTGTTTTGGTGTGGTTCGTACCCTGGGCCTTAGATACTCGGTAGAAAGAACAGTAGATGCGAAAGAAGTCGTCAGTTTGTGTTGAGAATCGGTAGTGCGAAGTACTTCCTCAGAAGCTGGTGCCTGCTCAGCAGCTCCGGACCCATCTAAGGTAGAGACAACCTGCAGGATCCTTAGTTGAAGAAGAGTTTGCTGCATGCTGGACTCCGAAAGGGTCTCGGTAGCGGCCTGCGAATCCACAGAAGCAGGCATCAGGGGCTGTGAAAGTGCCTCACTGAGGGCTGGAGAACTGACTACTAGCTTAACAGAAGCATCATCGGTAGGTTTGGACCTGTGCAGTCTCTCTCTGTCTTCATCCTTACATTTTTTCAGATCATCTGCTGTTGGAAGGCTTACCGAAGCCATACAGGACTGTAAGCGAAAATATCTAGCTACAATAAGAGCCCGACGATGTACAGTTCTGGCATTAAAGCACAAAAGCGACAGACATCATAGTCTGGGCCTAAGCAAGAGACACGGTAGGAATGACAGTCTCATTGTGGTATTTGCTTTCCACAGGCGAGAAAATTGTTAACTTTTTCTGACATCGGTTAGTGCAAGAAAAAAGGATCCCCAACAGGGTACTTAGCTTTAGAAGACTTCAATTCGGAAGATGAAACTCAGGTAGTGGCTGACTGGCACTCATGCGACCTGCTTCTGCTTTGGGCTACTTGGCAAGCAAGACTGATATAATGGCGTTGGCTGCCTTACTTTATACTACTGATGACCTGACGTCAATCCTGAAGCTACAGCAACCGACACAGAAATACTAAACCTCTGGTATTCAGGCCAGCCGAGGGCTACCTTGGCAGGGATAACCCAAATGTGATGACTACAACAGTGAAACACGAAGAACATGAGAGCGAAGGTCAGTGAAGCAGAGACCTGCTTTCCAAATCTGTCCATTGTGCTAGACTCCTGGTTAAGAGGATGTACAGCAGGACCCTTGGCCCAATATTGGTGATCCTCTGGCTAAGAAAGGATTTTGTCTGGTCTCCAGGGAATAAGCTCTATGGAATCAGGGGCCTTCAGAGCCCGCTGCGTTATTAGCTTAATAAGATAGTCAACGGGTGGGGTCACCCAGTAAGTAGATGGTCAAGCACCAAATACTTGCAAGTACATGGATTCCTCTGAGGTCTGGTCTTGGGGCTTCCAGTTACCCCCTCTGCTTGAGGATCTCCAAAATGTCTCCAAAGGAGACATCATCAGGGGTGGCCAGGAGGAACCTTCCCCGTCATCAAAATCCATGTTCTCAGTGACAAGATTCTTCCAGGGAATCTAGGTGCTTCCTCTTGCAGGTCTTCTTATGGGGGGGTTCCTCAGTAGGGATGTCTGGGGAAGACTCCAAAGAAGAGGAGCACTGTGCTGGGGTAACTTGAAGGTTCGGTGCTTGCTGCCCTGTCATGCAGACTAGGGTCGGCTCTGGACCAGAGGATATATTAATATGACACTTCGATGCAAGAGAAACCAACTGAAAGCCTGCAGAGGCTAAAGCTCTCTCCATAACCTGGAAGGCAGGACACCCAAAGAGGAGTGGGAGCCCAGAACAAAGAAAGACCACCTTGGAACTGAGGTCACACCCTGCTCTAAGAGTCCGCCCTCGAAGCAGGAGCCAGGAAAGGACCCACAACTGACAAAGCCCCAGGAGTCAAGGTCAGTTTCACATAAAAATCAGGAGCCAATCCAAAACTCTCAGAACCCGCAGCAGAGTCTCAGCCCCAAGAAGCTATCAGTTCCGAAGAGGGAACCAAAGAAGTCAGAGCAACCTTTGGTACTGAGGAAGGGATGCCTAATGGCACTAAAGCAGCTGGCACCAGGGGAAAAGTATTGGACTCCAAAGCTCCAGTAGAAGTCAGAGGAGGATGTAGTGTAGGAGTCCTTACAGGAGGTACCCCAGCTCCAGAAGGGTAAGGGGCTAGAAGAGGGACAGGGATACCTCTGGCTGTCAACAGCTGGTTTAGCAATCTCACATCTACCTTGGAGACTCCTGGAGGATCAAAAGGAAATGGCTGAGGGGGACTTGAGTTGTTCCAGGAAGGAACTGGGCCACAAAAGGGTCTGCAGAACATGCATACCTTGTCCTGTGGAGAACTTGTTCCAATAATGGCACCAAGGTGGTGGGTAAAGTCTGTTGAGGTGCCACAGAAGTCAGCACCGAGCCTGAGACCAAAGATGCTGGTGCCGATGTCAAAGGTACATTAGTAGAAGCAGTCAGTGCTGAGGAGTCTGAACCTTGAAGTTTCGGTACTTTAGCTTTCAGTTCTGAGGATGAAGTCAGAACTGGAGTCTTATGTTTAGGGGTCACCGGTGCCATGGGAGATGCAGACACTGAGTGGCTCTTCTTTTTGGCAGTGTCAGATTTTGTGGGATCAACCTTGGACAAGGTTTCACTGAAAGGAGTTTTTAATATGCCCTTTAAAATTAGCTTATTTCAACATTCAACTAGGGCTTGGTGACTAAAACCCTTGCAGATGTCACAATCTGTATTCTAGGTGAGGAGCTTCTAGACAGCAAACACATGAGATGCCCATCAGAACTGGGCATCTTTCTCCCACAGTCGTGGCACTTTTTAAAGCCAGAAGTGCCTTTTTGTTTTTCTGCCATTTTCAAGAACGAGTGCTAACAAAGCACACACATACACACAATAGGAAAAAGAGAAAGAAACTACCAACTACGGTAGGTGAGAATACCACACGGTAACCACAGAAAAGGAAGTACCACCAATGTAAGGAAGGTAAACAGGATTATAGAAAAATAATAGTAAAGGGGAACGGGTAGTAGTCAGGAACGCAATAGACAAAATGCTAAGTGAAGAAGAAAATATTTATAAATCTCTAAAATATATTTATAGAAAAAAGGAAATTTTATTTTTATTTATTTTACATTTGTTGACCGGGCTAGTCTAGCTGGATATATGTCCATTTTCAGTAGAGGCATGGGAAGAAAAGCTCCACATAAAAGACATGCACAAACTGAACATTAAACATAAATTACAGGAAAACTGTAAGACAATGACAGGTGTTCCATGGTAACTTAGCATACATGGAACATTTTTTTGTTTTTCACTATGAGGAGAAAGAAAAGAATTTGAAGTATGTGGTAGATACCCAAAGCAAAGTAATAAGCAGGAACAGGAGAACATACTACTTAATAATAGGATTGGAAGAATTTGTTGAAGGGTAGTAACTTCTACACAAGATAGTAAGATCCCAATTATGTTGTTTCTAGGTACAATAAGTCAGCTTAGAAGGTAGTGGCAGGAAGAGAGATGTAAATGGTGCTGGCCAAGACTAACAGTGAGAGATACTCTAGTCAGGGTTAGTACAGGGACATAGCCAGTGGGTTGTAAGGTATGATTTGAGTTTCTTTTTAAATAGTGAAGTTGAAGAGAGAGATGCAAGTTCACCAGGAAGTAGGTTCCAGCTTTTGCCTACAGTGTTAGCGAAAAGGGATTCTCCTGCTTTACTGTTAGGTTTTAGAGTAGTAACGAGTAGTTTGTTTGCAGAGCATAGGTTTGTAAGATTCTTATATGGGCAGATTAGACTTGTGAGAATTGGTGTGTTGCTTGGATAATAAAGGGTTTTATGGGTAATAGTTAGTTGGTGAAATAGAATTTGGTTCTGCAGTTCCAGCCAACCCAGTTGATTCAGATTTTGGCAGTGGTGGGATCTAACTGGGGAACCAGTAGAAAATCTGGCAATATTATTGTAGGAGATTATCAGCTTTTTGAGGTTGCTTTTAGATAGATTTGTATATAAAGGGGAGGCATAAAAGAGTGTTGAGATGAGGTGGGTGTGGGCAATAGTAGTTCTAGCTATGGGAGTAAGGAAGGGTTTAATTCTATAGAGGGAGCCTAGTTTTCAGTTAACTGATTTTACTGTGGTGTTAATACGAGTATCACAGTTAAGATTGTGGTCAATTGTCACTCCTAAGAGTTTAGTGGTAATGTCAGGGGATATAACTGTACCATTTTTAGATTTAATACTGAAGTGAAGTGGGGTGGACTTGAGTGTGGGAGTAAACATCAGTAGTTTAGTCTTCTTGGGGTTAAGGAGGAGGCAACGCTGTAAAACCATTCCACAACAAGCTCAAAGACATTTTGGGTGAGGGACTGCAGTTCAGACAGCCCAGTAGCTGAGATTAAATTGGAGTCATCTGCATATTGAACGGATATATCATGTGGGATACTAGTGGATAGATAGTTTATAAAGCTAGAGAATAGAAGAGGGCCCAGAATAGAACCTTGGGGTATACCAAGGGAGACAGGAAGGTGGGAAGATAGAGTGTCGTCCCAGAGCACTGCCTGTTATCCAAGTAGGACTTGAACCACTGTAGAGCTTGATTATCAAGTGAAAGGGACTTAAGTATATTCAGTATTAGGTGATGGTTAACCATATCGAATGCTTTTGAAAGATCTATAAAGATAGCACAGGACAGGGTGTTGTTACGGTTTTTGTTAATGTGGTCAGAAAATGATAGGAGAGCTGTAGTGGTGCTATGGAAAGGTCGAAAGCCATGTTGAGAGCTAGCTAAAAGGTTATTTTGGAGGAGGTGGTCTAGCAGTTGCCGATGGGTGCATTTTTCCATGATTTTAGCTATGGGAGAGAGTAGGACAATTGGATGGTAGTTAGAAAGTTATATTGAATTGCCACCTTTGTGTAGGGGAATTATATGTGCGACTTTCCAGATGGATGGGATGGCACCTTCAGTGATGGTTCTATTAATTAGGATAGAGATAGGGTAAGCAATAACTTTAGCTGCTATTTGAAGATACTTAGCAGGTAAGAGGTCAGCAGAGGGGGTAGAGGGTTTAAGTTTTTGAAGGAGAGTACAGATAAGGGATGTAGGCACATGTTGGTGTTGGAAAGTGGGTGGTGAATTTTTAAGGATGAAGAAAGATTAGAAGATACAGGAGGTAGACAGTTAGCAAGTGACAGAACAGCTTCAGTGAAGAAGGTATTGAAGGAATCAGCAATTAGTTTGGGAGTGTCATTGATAATTCCAGAAGGGGTTGGCGTTTTAGAGTTGCCTAGATGTAGGAGTCTATTGATACCTGACCAGAATTTTTGTGGACTTGATTGGATTGTTGAAGTTGAAAGAAGTAGTTTTTTTTTGCCCAGTAGTATTGATGCATTAATTGAGTTTAAGCTGTTAAATTTTAGATGATCTGATGGGGTTTTAGAAGTGTGCCATTTGGCCCATACTTTGTTTGTTAGTGGAATCTTTTGCTTTGTTTCCTTCATAAGCCAAAGAGCAGTTTTGGTACTGTTCCCTAAGAGTACAAAAAGGGGCATGGAAGTCCAAGATTTCAAGGAACTTAAGTTGAGGTATGCCACTGTTTCATCTAGTTGGAGGTGTTTTAAGGGTGACCAGTTGCATACACTCAGTTAATTCTGGAAATGTTCTGGGTTAAAATGTTTATTGCAATGAGTAGTTCTAAAAGTTGAAGGACTGGTAATAAGAAGTTATGTACTCACCATAACGTTCCATCTGAGTAGGTGGCTTCATTTGTCTGCAACCTTTGGGTCTTGGATCCAACATCGGATCCGAGCCGGCAACTTATTATACAGCTATGGATCCGAGCTCCTAGCTCCTCCCCTCACCCATAATCCCCTGCCAACTCCAAATGACCTCAGATCAAAGTTTGCCCTCCTACATATACCTGGAAAGGTATTCCAACAGGAAAAAGCAGGATAATACAAACAACACTAACTCTTCTGAAGGCCAGGGTGAAGGAGGGGGGGGTGGTTGCAGACAAATGAAGCCACCTACTCAGATGGAACGTTATGGTGAGTACATAACTTCTTAATCTGGATTAGGGACTTCATTTTTCAGCAACCTTTGGGACAGAGTCCTCAGCTACCTGAATCTTGGGCGGCCATCATGGAAGGATGTTCCGGAGCACTGCGGAGCCAAAGGATGCTCTCCCTCTGGAAATGATGTCCAGTTTGTAGTGGTTGATAAAGGTATGAGATGAGGCCCAAGTGGCTGCAGAGCAAATATCATCCAAGGGAACTCTAGATCTAAAGGCAACAGAAGTAGATATGGAGCAATTGGAATGTGCATGGACTCCCTGAGGTGCGGGCCTCCCAGAAGCTTCATAAGCTAGAAGAATATATTGGGAAATCCAGCGTGATAAGGTGACCTTCGAAACGGCTTTACCCAAACTGAATTTGGCAAAGGAAATGAACAGCTGATCGGATTGTCTGTGACCAGCAGTCCTATGAATATAAAAACGCAGCTGCCTGTGCACATCTTAAGAATGCAGCTTATACTCCCCCTTATTTTGATAATTAGGAAAGAAAACTGGTAGGTTGATGGACTGATTGATATTGGTTTCTGAGGCCACCTTGGGTAGGAAGGAGGGATTGGTCCTGAGGTACACTCTATTCTGATGAAAAACCAAGTAAAGGGGTTTCACGGAAAGAGCTTGAAGTTCTGAAACTCTTTTCACTGAAGTGATGGCTACCAAGAATGCTGTTTTCCAAGACAGATATTTAAGTTCGGCTGAGGCAGCTGGTTCAAAGGGAGAAGCAGTCAAGGCTTGAAGAACTAGTGATAGATCCCAAGGGGATACAGCTTCTTTGATAGGGGGCCTGAGCAGAAAAGTACCCTTGAGGAAGGTTTTACATAGTTTAGCTGACATCAAAGGACCTGTCTCGTGTCCCACATGGTAATGGGAGATGGCTGCCAATTGTACCCTGTCGAATAACTAGCCCCTTGCTGAAAAAGTCCAGTGAGGAAGTCCAACATAATGGAGCAGTGAAGGGGTCCAAATTATGATGTTCCACCCAGACGGAAAAGCGCTTCCATTTACTGTGGTAAACTTTCCTGGTGGAAGGTTTATGCACTGCCACCAAGATGGCTTTGACTGGTGAAGAGATGCCGGGAGTCCCGATTAGGAGTGGAACTGGAGCAGCCAAGCTGTCAGCTTCAGGTTGTCCATATTCGGGATCAGTAAGCCCGATGGATGGGATATTAGATCCGGGCTGGGATCCAGAATCCAGGGAGGATTCACCAAGTGAGACCACAGGTAAGGAAACCAAGTTTGCCGAGGCCAGAATGGGGCAATGAGGATCATTCTGCTCCCCAACCTATAGGCTTTCTGTAAGAGCTTTAGCATCAGGGGAAGAGAGGATAGGCATAAAGTAGACTGGGTGGCCAAGCATGCACTAGAGTGTCTCTCGGGGCTTCCCCTGGTGGGGGAATCAGAGCGAAGAAGCGGTCGCATTTTGTATTTGAGGGAGAGGCAAAGAGATCGCAGCAGGGTTGCCCCCATTTTGCAAATATCCGCTTCGCTACTTGGGAGTTGAGGGACCACTCATAAGGGGAAAGAATGGTGCGGCTGAGTTTGTCCGCTAGAATGTTGGCCCGTCCCGGAATGTGCGTTGTGATCAGAAAGCAGTTGGTGGAAATCGCCCATTCCCACACCATCATGGCCTCTCGGCAGAGAGACCTGGTTCCCCCCTGTTTGTTGATGTACCAAACAACTGACATGTTGTCCGTCTGTATCACAATAGTTCCTACAGGGAGAAGGTTCTGAAGTGCTTGCAACGCTAACAGCACCGCCCTCATCTCCAGAACAGTGATATGCAGAGAGGTCTCTGTCGTTCCACGTGCCTTGGACTGTTCTGCCTGAGCAATGCCCCCCCACCCAAGGCGAGAAGCATCCGTGGTCACTGTGGCGAGGGGGGGAGGAGTGCAGAAGGGCCAGCCTATATTAAGGTCTGGGGACTGGAGCCACCATAACAGGGCCCTCCTGCAAGCCTTGCTGATTGAGATAGGGTGGCAGAGAGGAAGAAGTTGAAAAGACCATTGCACTTGGAGGGTCCACTGTAGTACCCTCATATTTAGATGAGCGCATGGAAGAAGCGTTATTGCCGCTGCCATGGAGCCCAGCTCCCTCAGGACCAATTCCGCCGGTGGAGCTTCTGATTGGAGGATGGCCCGCACATGAAGTTTCAGATTCTGTAGTCGTTCCGAAGTGAGGTAGGCTCGCAGACTTCTGGTATCCAATCTGGCCCCTATGAATTCTATTACCTGTGTTGAAGCAAGGGAAGATTTGTCCATATTGATTGTGATGCCTAACTGGGGGGCTAGACGGATAAAGTAATCTCTGGCTGAGCACAGTAGATGCCTTGTTGGGGCAGTCAGAAGCCAGTCGGTCCAGGTACGGGAAGACCTGCATTCCCTGGAGTCTCAGGTGGGCCGCTATCACTGCTAAAACTTTGGTGAACACCCTGGGGACTGTGGTGAAGCCAAAGGGAAGGACCCTGAACTGGTAGTGACTGGCTCCCAGCCGGAAGTGGAGAAACCTCCTGGATCATCTGTCCATTAGAATGTGGTAGTACGCATCCTTCAGGTCTATTGAGCACATCCAATCGTTCTCCCACAAGAGGAGAAGAATAGATTGAAGAGTGACCATTCCGAACTTTTCCTTGGTTACCGACAGGTTTAAGAGGGAAAGGTCTAGAATTGGTCTCAAGTCCCCCGTCTTTTTTGGCACCAGAAAGAACCTGGAGTAAAACCCTAATCTGAGCTGGTCTGGGGGGGGGGGGGCTGGATGGCTCTTTTCTAGCAGCCGCTGGATTTCTGCGGCTGCAGCCTCCATCTGATCGGGTGGTACATTGGGGAGGTTCCTGAGTTTGGGGACATGATTCATAGGGATTTTGTAACCTCTGGATATGATTTGAAGCATCTCCATGATGTCTCCAAAGGAGACATCCTCGGGGGGTGACCTTGGGGAGCCTTCCCCTTCATCCAAGTCAGTGTCCTCTGTTAAGGACTTGGGGGAGTGCACGTGCCTCCTCTTACACTTGTGCTTGCGAGGCACTTCCTCGGGGGGGGGGGCTGTCCGAAGAGGTCTCGCCAGCAACATCATGTTCCAATGGAACAACCTGGGACATCGAAGCAGGCTGTCCCTGTGGCCGGGTGATGGAAGCCTGGCCCAGCAGAGAGGGAGTGCAGGGTGGAGCAGAGACAAGGGCCGGGGGTCCGGATGCTCTTGACAAGAGCCCTCTTCACTACATCGAAGGCAGAGGGGGAGCCGCTCTCCCTGGGCTCCAAAAGTAGACTCCCACTCGGATCCGATGAAGGGATCGGAGCCGGCGCCTAGACCGTCTGATCAGAGGGACCAGTGCGCTCCGACCTGGATGGAGCCGAAGGCACACTGAATCCCTCGGATCTGAAGCTCGGGCCATGGCTCAGAGAGGTCGGATCCGACAATGGACCTGACGGACTCGAGGGCAGGGTCGGATCCGAAGTACCCAGTACTGTCGGCGCCGACCCACCCCCGGCTCAGACGCTGCCCGGCTCCGAACACTCCGAACCCAGGAAGCGGGTCGGAGAAGGAGCAATCGGAGCAAAAAAGGGTGTCGAGCTCCCCCCCCCAAAGGGGGGGAGGCAAGAGCACTCATCTGCAGCTGGGCCTGGATAAACCTTCACATCATCCGGTCCAAGTCTGCATCGGACAGACTGTAGGTGCATCTCGAGGAGGCCACCAAGGCAGGCCTGGAATGCCGCCTCGACCTCGACAGAGATCGGGTCTCCTCCTCCTCAGGTCCTGGGGAGAAGCAAGGGGATCAGATCCGAGGAGGAGGAGACCTGGAAGCCGTGGAGGGAGAAGCCTGCTTAGCCGGGGGGGCGAAGCGGAGGCCTCGGCCCACCGCTTGTGGTGCTTCTCCCTCCGTTTCTCCCTCCTGGCCTCCCTGTCCTCCGGCTCTTTGGTGGGAGTTTGAATCCCGGCCGGGGGAAGGGGGACAGGAGTGGCCACCACCACAGGCTGAGGTGCCGCCACGGGAGTAGCGGAGGCCGAAGCCGAATCCTGGGGCAAAAGTCCTGCCAGGATCAGCGTCGACCTCCGCTCTTTTAGTGCTCTGGGGTTGAACGCTGCACAAATGGTACAGCCTGAAGAGAGGTGTTCAACCCCAAGGCACCGAACACACCGAGTGTGGCCATCAGCCGGAGAGAGCTTATGGCCACACTCGGTGCATTTAGAGAAAATAGGTTTTGGGGCCTCTGCCATTACCCAAAACTAAAGTAAACTACAGACACACACCAGGCCCCAAACGCAATCACACACAGGCACTCTCTAATGACCAGCGAGGGGGGGGGGTAAAAACCAACAATTTAAACTTAAAAGGAACCTAAACACACTCGCACAAATTACAATTTCCAAAAACTAACTGAAAAGATCAGAAAAGCACTTATCAATAAGAAATCGCCAGGAGCTTGTAAATCCAGCTACACACACAAGCGCGGCAAACTAGATCTGAGGTAATTTGGGGTTGGCAGGGGATTATGGGTGAGGGGAGGAGCTAGGAGCTCGGATCCATAGCTGCATAATAAGTTGCCGGCTCGGATCCGATGTCGGATCCAAGACCCAAAGGTTGCTGACAAATTAAGTCCCTACTCCAGATTATTACTTATGTCGAATATAAGTTAGAGTGATAATTAATGTCAGCTGGTGGGATACTGGTCATACATGTTGTGGATAGATTATTTATAAGGATCTGATCTAGGGTGGTTTCTTTGTTGGTAGGTTTATGGATAGGAGTAGGTGAAGTGATGGTTTGGGAGAAGCCATATAGGTTTATGTGGTTGGATGGATTATTGGAATTACAGGTATTCCAGTCTATATTAAAGTCACCTAGAAGAATGGTTTCTTGTGGATAGCCAGCTAAGGATATTTTCAAAGGAGGTGATGTTATTACCTGGAGGAAGACATGAGCATATAATATAGATGGACTTAATGTTTAGTTGTAGCTTAGTGATAAGAATTTCAATATTGCTATGAGAAGGTGGTTGAGTATCAAGTGGTGTAATTTGGAGGCCTGCTTTGTATAAGGCTACGCCCCCATCCTTCCTGTTAAGGCGATCCAATCTTAAAATATTATACCCAGGAGGGGGTGATTTAATAGTCTTGGGTTGTTGGTTTTAACCATGTTTCGGATAGGCAAAGAATGTCAAAGTCATGTACATCCAAGTAGGGCATGAAGGTGAGTCACTTTATTATTGACACTACGTATGTTTAAATGAGATATGAAGAGGGAGTTAGGAGGTCTAGTAGGGGTGTGAAAGGAAGAGGGAGAGGGTTTATATGGGTTAGCAGATCTATAAATGGAAGGGCCAGGATTCGGATGAATGTTACCATAGAGTAGGAGGTGAAAGTGTAGTCTAGGTGTGTGAATTAGAGTAAGATTCAATAGGTTATGTGCTCTTTTGACTTAGTGGTGTTTATAGCTAATGTGGAAGACTCTACAATACTTTGGGAGGAGGTAGTTATAGAAGTAATGTTGATGTGTTTAGGAGTAGCTGATGAGGATGATGGGGAAGTATCTTTTGTGGGCAGCTGGAAGTTAGTGAAGCTAAGATGCTCATAGGCAGTTAGGACATAGGGAAGGAAAAGGAAAGGCAGAAATAAGAACAGGAGTAGGGGTTTGAGATGAGTTGATATGGAAGAAGTAGGCATAGTGCTGAAGTAGTAGAGGGAGGACAGTAAGTAGCTAAGAGTATAAAGTGAAGTAGGAGTACAGTAAGATGGAATAATGTGTTGTGGGATGGGATTGGATAATGGGGAGGTGGGAGTGGCAAGAGAGGTATAAGGCTAAGTGCACTAGGGTGGGTCGGATTTGGGGGTAGGGTAGGGGAGCAGAGTGAGCCCGCAGGGCGAATGGAGCGAGAAGAACCAGGTGAAGGATGAAAAAAAGAGAATACTGTGAATATAATCAGTGAAATGCTGACTGCTGAGGGTAAGTGAAGGTAGAGGAGAGTAAAGGTGGTAGTAGACTGTAAACAGAAGTATGAGGAGGAAGGGTAAGTGAATTGTGGTGGTGGGACCACAATAAAATAAGTAAGGAAAAACTTTTTCTGAGAGTTTCTAATATGAAGCAGTTGGTTAAATGTACAAGGATAGTATCAGGAGAAGGGTGCCATCTAGTGGGCAAAAACTATACTGCTACAGTAGCTCCTGGAGGGAGACAGGAGGACTAGGAGTAAGGGAGGGAAATAGTGCAGTCAAATACAGAGGCTAAAAGAGGGGAAGGGATAGAGGTAGAGCAGTAGAGAGGAGTATGGCTGCTGGTTATCCTGGCAGGAAAAGACACTTTAGCACCTATTATGTACAACAAATAGATTAGCATACAGCAAATAACATACTTTCTTGTATCCTTGAGGGGATGAGTTCAGGGAGAAGTTAGCCTCAATTCCTTAACTTAGGAAGAGACAGCAGGACATATTTTAAATTGATGTTTCGAGGTTGTCAGGTAGGGCAGGTTCCCAAACCCTAATTCAGGACAGGCGGCAGGTTGACTAGAATGGGTGAGAACACAGGAGCCCAGGATGCATCACGAAATTTAAAGATTTAGCCGAGAGCAACAGCTGGCAGTCTTGCTGACAGAGCGGCAAATGAGATCTGAAGTAATGGAGAGGGGCGTTATGTGTAGAGTCTTCGCTTGAGGGTTTTTGGCTGGCTCAGGCTGTATAAAGGCCAAGCCAGTTCCAAGGATCGGAGCCAAGTACCATTCATCAAGAATGAATGAAGACTGACATCAGATCTCTCCTTATAGCCAGTAGCTCATCAGTTGCTCCCAGGTGACGTCTTACATTTTTTAGCCATGAAAGCCCCAATCCTAATTTTACCTATTTCTTGACATTACCTATACTAGGGACCTAAATCTACACCAAAAAATTTGAGACTTGCAGGAGTAATTGTCTCCTAACTCAACATATTCCCAATCTATGGAAAAAGCTCATCACTACAGGCAAAGCAAAGTATTATTCTGTCTACCTTTATGCCTAGTCAGTGATTAGATGAGTACACAAATTTCCACTGGTACTAGCTTAAGCAGTAATGCTCAGTTTTGGAGGTGGGCACTCTGAAAGTGCTTGTAACACATAATGTGAACTTTTAAGTGAGTCTCCTTTAAGATGTAAATGGCTAGCAAATTATGGGTTTCTGTGATTGCTTGGCTAGTATTGTTTCTAAGTTCCAATTCATAAGGATGGATAAACTGATTTACTTCTACTATCCAATATGTCTTACATCTATAACTGGAAAATCTTTTGAAAGGTGCACAATAAAATTTATGGACCTGACTGGGACACTCATCAGCATGGATTTATGAAGCAGACTGACTAACTTGTCTGAATTCTACAAAACTATCAGTTTGGCTGTGGAGGATGGCCTTTGTTTTGTGGTGATTGGTCTATACCTTGTCAATTCCTTTCATTTTTGTCCCTCATGTCATCTTGCAGTGCCTCCAGGGCTGGAATGTGAATTATTAAACAATAAAGTGAATCAAAGAAAGTTTCACAAGGCAGAAAGGAAACCTCAAACTTTTAGGTGATAGTTATACATGGGTCTCTGAATTCTGGATTTTTTCAAGGCTCAATTCTTGGCCTAGTTCCATTTAATATAAATTCTTCCTGTTTTCTGTTATCTAATTACACCAGGAATCCACAGCCCCTCCCCGTTATGCACTGCTGTATGGCCACAGGGTTAGGGGGCCCCACTGTTTACAATGGATGAGAGAGTGGCTGTGGCTCTCACAGGGGATATACTAAACAATATGTCTGAGGACTCTGTTTAGGGTGTTCATGGGGTTAAGCACAGAGCACATAGCACCAGCACAACAGCAAAAGAAAGTAACACAGCTAGGGCCACACAGTATTGTCTTTGGCAGAAAGTGATGATGCTACTTGTTCAACAGAATACACTGAAGGTAGCACGGGTGGGCCCTTTCACTATTGTGAGAAAGTTAAGGAATGTTAACTAAATGTTCAGGAGATATGGGCAGTAGTGAAGCAGTTTTGGGACATTTTCACTGGTAAGCCACCATGCACCCAAATGGTTGAACACAGTGTGAACACAAGGCCCTAGCAATAGATCAGACATGCCCCTTATACGCTACCTGGGGGAGATGAGCAGACTAAGAAACTGAAGGAGATGTACTTGAGGGTATTCCAGGAGTCTAACAACCTCTGATCTTCACTGGTAGTGCTAGTGCCAAAGAAAGATAGCAGGACTAGGTTCTGTGCAGACTATAGGCAACTGAATAGTCACACAGAGTCACATACTTATCCCATGCCTACGACAAATAAAGCCTTACGACAACTGGGTGAGGATAAGGCTCTAACCATCACTGATCTCACTAAGGGTTACTGCAGATACCTTTGATACCTGTAGCAATGAAGAGGTCAGCTTTTTTTACTCTTTTGGGTTACCTGAATTCCAAAATTTAATGAAGAATGCTCCTGCAACTTTCCAGAAGGTACTGCATCCCAACAGCTGGTGACTATTCCCTTACTACCTGGATGATGACAATCTACAGCTTGTCCTGACAGGAGCATGTTTACGGTGACCTTATAAAGAATTGACCACAAGTTTTCCTTGAGTCCAGCCTGAGACCAGGTGTTCCAAACACTTACAGGCCTTAGGTGGACTCCATCTGCCAATCCCACCTTTAGTCAATATTATATTGTACAGGCAGATGCTTTAAACCATGGGGTGCTGTACACAGCCAGTTTTTACTACAGGGGAAACAGCACCTCATCACAGACACAGAGTTAAGGCCAGGGAGGAATCCTATCCAGATGTAGAAAAGGAATGCCTGGGCATAATTCAGACTGTACAAAATCTTAAACCAAACCTATTTGGTCAGAAATTCACTGTGCTTATAGACTACAGCCCTTAAGTCACAAAGGGCTAGTAGTCAGAATTCTAATTTACACAGACTTTAATTTTGTTTTCCTATAACAAGACAGTTCAGCGTAGCAATGGTGCATGTAATGCCAATTCAGATGGTCTGTCAATAAAAGGGAAGGTGGTAGTGTACCAAAGCGTATATACCCTTATCTTAAGCCTTATTTTTGAGGGTATTTCAAGAAAACATGTTTTATTTCAATATTTATGTAAATCGCAATTGCATTTCATTTTATTTTATTGTTTTTTCATTTTTAATTGATCACATCACAGTTGACATTTCCTCAGAATGAATATTTGTTTCGTGATCACTGCAATTTTATTCAGATGATTTTGGAAGAAGTACTTAAACTCTTTTGTTTGGTATTAGTTGATCTGTTTCAGGCACTGACAGTTGTCAGACTTTTTTTTTGTTGTTACTAGTTTTCATATCAAGTCCACTGTCTACATCTAAAGCACATCTTTTGTTTTTTTTTAATGAAAAGTAACCAATAAATGCTGAAATGTGTATAACTTTAGATTAAGAAATCTAGGTCCAAAACTTAAATTTCAGATCAATGAGCAGCTCCTTTTAAATTTAATTTTTTAAGTTGGCTTATATAGCATTTAATACAAGTATGCCAGCTGCTACTATTATGCAAATGTTGATATTTAGAGGAATGTCATGAAAATATCCCATATGATGAAATCACATGCTACATATTCAAAATAATGAAATAATGTTATGATCACCCAACAGAGTCACTTACTGTTAATGAGTAAAACTAAACCTGAAAGAGAAACCATACCCCAAACCTTATTTACATTAAAGCCAATTATGAAATTCAGTTAGTAAATGGAACTGCTGAGAAACCCAAATCTAATACAATTTATCCCTTCAGTTTTGTCATATCCTTTTAGATCTGTTGGACAGATCCAACCTGTTTTATTTACAGAATCTGTATTTCTCACTTATTTTTCATATTACTGTATCTGTAAACCAAAGAACTACAGAGACTTAATTTTAAGGTTTTACAGATATACATCTAATTTTGCAAAATCACAAAGTGTAACAATTTTCTTAAAAAGAAGATGCGACATGAAGCAATGCATGTTTGGACAATCAACCCTTCAACAATGCTGCATTTAATAAATACAGAACAAGAATGGGCTTAATTTAAAAAGTTTATTTTATTTCCGTTCTGACAACATTTAAGGAGAGGAAAACCTGCCAAAGAACAAGATACTGTTGGTTTGGTTATGTCGGATGAAGAATAAGAATGGATGATCAGCAGTAAAATTCTCTTCTAAAAACATGCAGAACATTGCAATCCCAGCTGTAGCAGCTGCTGCTTCAGTGCCTTCTTCATTAACTTCGATGAAGGACTTGTGTGCAACTTTGGAGATGTGCAGATCAGTCTTTCCTGTTATTCCAGACAGGTCAGCCTTGCTTCCATCGAAAAGATCAGACATCCCCATTTCAGCTAGGGTCGATTCTAAGTCGTACTTATCTTCCAGCTTGAACTTGGGCAAATGGACATGAACATCAATGTGACCCATGTACTCTGGTGAAGTCCATTCCTTAATCTTTTCCATGCTGAGCTCCTTCTCTAGCTAATGACACAACATAAACAATGTTTAAAAGACATCTAAAATACTCTTGGGATTGTTCTACTGAAACTAAAACCAACATGAAAAACTGTCATGAAGATCACTATTACAAAGTGCACTTCTCTGAAAGGTGAAGATTATCATGGTGGCTCAGACAATGCAAAGCTAAGGCAGAGGGAAAGTAAGAGAGGCATGTTGGGTCACCTACCTTGTGAGGAGGGACTACTGGTCCAGGGACTGCTTCTCTCTGTACCAGCACAGGCAACTAGGAGAAACATTCATAACAGGAAATGTGGGCTTGGCTTACTAAGCTGGTGATGGCAGCTCTCATCAGCATATGTGTGGGACCATGCAAATGCAGGTGGAGAAGAATTCAGTAGGACCTCATGATTATATGGGTTCTCACATCAGCCTTCTAAAAGAAATCTCCTGATGGCTGCATAAATAACCCCTTCTATGATCAGCTACTGCCTTATAGGGAAAGATCAGGAACACAGACTGCGGAGGCCCTACAGTAATGCAGGCATTTGGAGAGCAAACATCACACAAAAATCACAGCAGGTATCACCAAAAATGCAACAAATATAGACATATGCATTTCTAGCAGGAAAACGATACTAAATTACGACATCAATTCAAACATATTGCAATGTAATTGATGTAGATCTGACTGAGCCTAATGGATACATAGTACTTGCAGGCCTCTGATTATGCTCCAAAACTGGTAAAACAGTTAAGCTAATTTGGTAACAAAACGTGCATAACTATTGCTATGAATTTAAGACTGGTATGCTTTAATCTTGTATAGCAGCATGCACATATCAGCTATCACAAAAGAGTGTTGGAAATATATGACAACTCTGAAAGCACTTATATGATATACACACACACACACACACACACACACACACACACACACACACACACACACACACACACACACACACACACACACACACACACACACACACACACACACACACTCTCTCTCTCTCTCTGACTGCAGAGCAAATAACTGAATTAATCTGTTATTCTTGTGGCCACTTGATTCCCAAGAGCCACTTGTTTCTAGATACTGTGAAATCATTTTAGAGCTTTTTTTCCAACCTTTTGACCCAGTTATGTCCTGAACAAAAAAATCATGGCTAAGAAAAGAAATTCAGTTTTTTTCCCTCAAGAAAGAAAAATTTAGTCAAGGCTTAATGTTCAAAGCTGACAAAATAGTAGTTTCCAACAAACCAATATAACAAATTGTAGTGCATCTGAAAATAGTATTTGCCTCCCTACTCCCTAAAAAAGTCGGTCACCTTCTGTGTACCCCTCTGGTGTTAGCTTGGGAAGAAGCTGAAAGAACAAATGGCTGTACTCATTTTAAGCTGTTACTCTCATACATATACATAGCACGCCTTCTCACCCTACCCCTACAAAAGACTGCCACCTTCTGTGTAACCCTCTAATATCAGACCGAGGTAAAAGTGAAAGAATTTGCTCACAGGAATACCTTTCAACATGTTGCTTTCAGATGTATGCCTTCTTACTCCTACCCCCCCAAAACACAGCCACCTACACACACATCTGAAGTTTGACTGAGGAAAATGAAAAAAAAAATGATAATCACAAGTATAAACACATAGTTCTAGAAAAGCTATACTGACCCATTATGCAATCCTCTTAGGTTTGACTGGGGAAAATTAAAAGATGAATAACCACACTGTAATAAGTTCCTAGACAAACTAGTGACCTTCTGCATGTACATCTAAGCAGTGCGAGTTGTAGACTATGTGGGGCGTAGGGCACAGGTTGAGGATGCCTCCGCCATAATCTGCTGATGCAGTCAGGGGAATGGAAGTCACCAAGCCTCAGAAGCTCTGACAGTCTGCATGTTCTGCAATGCATTGTGTCTTTAGGAAGATAATTACTTGTTCACTGTTTCTTAATGTTGTCTATAAATAAGACAACTGCACTTCACAATATTGTGTGCGTCCCCAGATAAAAATCAGTGATGTTTTTATAGACTCGCATAATGACATTGCCCCTGCCAAGCCATTTTTATCATAAGATATGTATACACAGGCACACACACACACAGGCACACACACCTGCCTCTCTCACACACAAATTATACTTGCCTACAGGCAAAATAAAGGAACACCAATTCACCTCCATTTAGAGTACCTGGTTAAAACCCCACAAAGACCCAAGGAAGAATGCAGACTTCACACAGAAGTGTTGCCATCTCACAGTACTTGGTTCCCTGACACTTAGAACCAAGTACTGTGAAATAGCAACAATACATGCTGCACTACTTTGCCAGCAATCAGCAGCCTTCTCTTGCAACCTGCCTAGACTACCAAAGATAGCCACTTACTATGCACAACTGCTGATGACAGACTGTGACAGAAAGTAAAGGAAATTATGTCTAAACTGTTACTGCTAAATAAACAGCAACACTTCCAGAATACAGACACAACCAGTCAGCCACATGCACTCAAGCATAATCCATAGCACCAAATTTCAGCAAACAGAATACATTGTGAGAGGCTGCTATAGCCAGTGCAGATCAGTGACTATTTGACAATGATCACAGTTGCATATTTCAGCTTCATTTCACACAAACTGTGGCCACTAAAGAATTTCAACTTATTTCTCACAAATCACATCAGTTCAACAAAACCACAATAATCAGCAAATGACTGCAGGGTCAGTTAGCTTCATCCACATGCAGCGGTTGGCTGTACTCCGTTACTTTGTTGATAGTGTATATCTCAAACTCTTGACTGATAAAACAAAAAGATAAAACAGGGCACACAGTAATGCATTTCAAGTCTATTTCTCACTAACACAGCTGCTAGCTAACCACAGTAAAGTTCTCCAAAATCAATCCTGCAAAGCCATGCTCTGCCCATAACATTGGATTGCCTGCCAGGATTTAAAAGGTGTACACACGCATGTGTGTGTGTGCATGTCTACTTAATGAGGGACAGTGACAGTTTCCTACCAGTAGTGGGTGAAGTGGCCGAGTTTCTTGATGGTATCATATGGCCATAAGCTCAGGAAGAACTTATGAACCTCACCTTACTGATGACTACAGTCACTGCTTCAAATGTGGCCATCACACCAACTACTTCTGTTCTCCCGATCATGAGTGGGAAAAACAAAGCCTTGAAACTGAGTGATCAGGTCAGATGCACAACACCTTCCCCATACAGTGCCACAGTACAGGTATACTGAACAGGGACATTGTGATCCAATTATTTTTAAGTAAAGAAAACACTGCACCCCAAATTACTAATGTTTGCTAACTGTAACCTTAGAAAAGCCCCTTTCCATAACATCACTATTCAGACAATGCATATTCTATAGCATTTGTAGGGCTTGGTTTTTTTTATTTTAGTACAGATTAGACAGTCACTTTTTTGCTCTAAATTTAATGCAGGTTTTATTTGTATTCGAAATGTTTTGAACTATATATCTGGGTGCAGATTCTTAGGTCAACAGTGTCTTTGGTAGACATCTGTTTAATCAACTTTTGGTCAACAGGTGTAAGAGATCGCACAAATCTTGTGGCTTGGGAATATTCTCTTTTCCCCGATTTTGGAGTCATACCTCTCAACTATACAGATTTTTGCCTTCTATTTTTAGTTTGTTTTTCATAAAATGGTGATTTTTTTTCTGTCAAATTACTGCCAAATCATAAAAGACTTGTACATGTAAACACACCCATGGGATACATATACGTGGTTGAAAATTCAGGTGGTCAAGCCGAAAAAAGCCACTATAATTGATCAAAAACAGATTTATTTATTTACTGACATTTGTCACACTGGATTAGACCCATTTTCAGCAGAGGCCCAGGGAAAAAAGCTCCAAAGTATTACAAAACATTTTAAGAACAATAATTTTAGTCTTCAAAAATAACACAAATACTTACAATTTAAATAATTATAACAAATTAGACATAAGATGAAAACAGTAAATAGCAGCCACGGTGGTGCAGCGGTAGCATTGTCGCCTCACAGCAAGTGGTTCTCCTGTTAGATTCTCGGCTGGAGTGACTTGTGTGGAGTCTGCATGTCCTCCCCGCGGTAGAGTAGCATTCGAAAGACGTGTGAATGGGTGTGCATTCGTTGAAGGTTGGGCATCTGGCTGGCAATTCGGCACCATAAAAATCTACTGCCAAGCATTAGCGGACCGGAGTTCCACTGTGGCGAACCCTAACCAAGAAAAGCCGAAAAGACAAACATGAAAACATTAAATAATTTAATAGGGACATTTTAGCCAGTTTATAGAGAAATTAAATGCAAGTTAGTGCAACACAAACAGAAAACTGCAATATTAAGTGAGAGAAAAGCAGGCTTTTTTTGGGAGAGAAACTGATAGAAGTAAGGAAGTGAGTGAAGAAGGCAGAGTAAGGAAATGTAAGGTATGAATTAGGTATTTGTTCATACTTAGGTTTTACAGTTTATCCTGGTGTTGGGCACAAATGGAACCAGCTTTTGGCTAGGAAGTCTTTCTGAATGGTTTTGAAGGGTGAGAGACAGGGTATTGACATGACTGATACAGGTATGGAGCTCCAGGCCTTAGCAACATGGTACGAGTACAGACAATACCCAGCAGATATGACTGGTTTGTGGACGCAGGAGTTTTTGGTCACTGGATCGTAATGACCGACTGGGAAAATAGTTGTGCAGATTAAACATGGAGAAGCAGATCATTTCTGAACAATTTTTTAGGCAGAAAGAAGCTGTACACGTTAGCTGATGGGATAGTTCCAACAAATTCTGGCTTTTTAGTGCCATGCAGTAGTGGGTTCTGAAAGCAGTACTTGCTGCAAATTTAGCAACTCTGTTATAGCATTGTTAAAGTTTTAATTTTTGCGATGCCTGAATATTAGTACGGATGGGAGTACCATAAAAAATGTAGGGAGGAGATAAGTAGTGGCAAGTGTAGCTTTAGTTACTTGGTGAGAAAGTTTTTAGCTCTATAAAGCATCCCTAGTTTTTGATGAGTTTTTCTTTTGCAAGTTTGTACATGTAGGTCAAATTTAAGATCATCATCCACTATCGTCACTAATAATTTGCTTTGTTGAGGAGTAACTTCAATGATTGTATTATCAAAAGAGAACTTTACATTTTGGGTTTTTTTTCCATGAAAAAAGGATTTGGGGGGAAAAAGTACTTTAAGGTTGAGCATGAGTTGTGAGTTGCAAAGCCATGCTTCAGTCACTGTTAAACCTTCCTGAGTAATTTTTGGAGATGTGCCATGTCAGATGTGCAAATGAATGCGCAGTCATCTGTACTGTATTAATGAGACTTGTGTGGTGCGTGTTGGTGAGAATATTAAAGAGGAGGGGACTAAAGACAGAGCCTTGTGGTAAGTCAGTGGTGACAGGGAGGTATGGAGAAAGGGAGGAGTGCCATTTTACTGACCAATACCTATTGGATAGGTAGCTTTTGAACCATAGAATGGTGGGCTGAAAGACACCTAATGTGAACATTTGAAGTTTGCTGTGAAAAAACTGTGTTGAAGTCTTTAGACAAGTCTAGAAATAAGGAGACTAGTTTGCCATCATCTCTAGCTTTACTGACAGTATTTACACAGTTAGAAGTGCAGTGTTAGTACTATGGGAAGGACAGAAGCCATGTTGTGTGGGGGACTGGAGTTCTTCCTGTAGGAAATAGTTTAGCAATTATTTCTGAATACATTTTTCAAATATTTTGGAGAAGGGGATAAGATTGCTATAGGTCTAAAGTTAGTGATGTCTGCTGAATCTCCTTTGTGCATAGGGATAATGTATGACTTCTTCCAGAGAGAGGGATCATGGGATTCCAGGATGGACCTATCTAAATGTATTACGACAGGATAGGCAATGCTGCTGGCTGCTATTTTAAGGTACTTGCTTGGAAGGTAATCAGCTGAAATCCAGAATGTTTAGAGTTTGAGTAGTTTTATACAGGATGTGGGCACAGGTTTGAAGATGAAAGTGGATGTGGTTACTGATGGACAGGATTAGAATTAGATGCTGGGGAATCCTTTGTTAGGGATGCTATATGATCCAAATAGGAGTTGAACTGTACTGCAGTTTCAAGTGATGAGTTATTGGGAGAGGGGTAAGGGTTGAATTTATGGATGGGATGAAAGATTTCTTTAATGGCTGACTAGAATTTTTTAGGGTTGTTTATAATACTGAAAGTTATTATAGTATAGCTTTTTGTCTCCATTAATTTGCTTTTTAGTACGATTGCAAAGCATTCTGAACTTTAAGATATCACACATTATCAGCTTTTTCACCTGTGCGAGATCATGGAATAGCAAGGACCAGGGATTTAGCAATTTTCCTAAATGTACAGTGTCAATGTTGGTACATACAATTAAGCACTGGATGTGGAGGCACAAGAGACTTCCTCATGCAAAAAAGTGTTTTTTTGTTTTTATTTTTGAATATTTGAGGTTTGAAGTTATGCTTGAATTTTTGTAGTTTGGTATTGTGACCATTCAACTGTTATACACTCATACAACTGTCATCATCATAATCATCCCCCCCATTTTCTGCATGAGGTCGGTATCTCCTCAATAGTCACCATTTCTCTCACTCTCTATGATGCACCTCAGGTCTAGGATATTGCTGCCCCTGCCCCACCAGGGGCAGCAATATCCTAGACCTGGTTATTACCAACATGGGCAACCGGTGCTCCACACCAGAGGTCAATTCGTTTGTCAGATCCGACCATAAGCTAATCAACCTAGACATCCACATCCCTCCCCCACCCCCCATTAGGGAAACCACAGTAAAAAATTTCTCCAAAGCCAACTTCACACTTTTTAAGACAGAAGTGTCAAACTTCACGACACCCATGCCGACAGACAGAGGTATGACTGCTGAATCCTACATAAATGCACTTTATAAGCACTTACATGAGTGCATGGATCGTGCAATCCCTAACAGGACCAAGATGCCATCCTCCAAAAAAAGGAAGCCAATCTGGTGGTCCCCTGCCATAAACTCTACAACAGAAGAAAAACTGTTGCAAAAAATAGTAAAATCCCATGATTGGAGAAACTCCCTGGTCAGCTTCAGTAAGAAGCTGAGATCCCTCATAAAATCCTCCAAAGCTAGTAATGAAAACAAATTCGCCACTGACTCTAAAGACAACCACAAAGCATTCTATAGTTATGTCAAGAATCTCAATGGCAACACTCAGATCTGCTCCGAGTTACAGCACGGCACTAAATATACAGAACCAACGGATATTGCCAACATCCTGGCAGATAGGTTCAGTGCTAACTTTACCCCTCTGTCATCCCCTAAAGGGCCCATCTCTATACCAGAAGAATGCAAAGTTCCTGTAATCACGGCTGCACAAGTAAAAAACACACTATCCAAAGCCAAGAACACAGCATCCATGGGACCAAACGACATCCCAGGCTGTGTTCTACATGAACTACAGAATGAACTGGCACCCCACCTAAGTACCATGTTCAATCATAGCCTCACCTAAGGCTATGTGCCCACTGAATGGCGCACAGCGACATTATCCCACTCCACAAAGGGGGAGCCACCGCAGACCCCGGAAACTACCGCCCCATTAGCCTAACGAGTCTGGTCTGCAAGGCTATGGAGCATATCATGGAACTTCTAAACAATGACATTGTTAATCTCCAAACTCAGGACCCCACCCAGTTCGGGTTTGTAAAAGGCAGATAGTGTCTCCTAAACCTGATAGACTTCTTTGAAGCAGTCACCAAAGCCATAGATGAGGGTAAGGTGGTTCACACAGCCCATCTAGATCTCGACAAGGCTTCTGATACCATCCCCCACTCTGGAATTATAGTAAACTCACTAAACTAGGTACAAATCCCTATGTCACAAGATGGGTTGCCAACTGGCTCACTGACAGAACCCACACTGTGAAAGTAGCAGACTCCAAATCCAGCTTCAGACCAGTGACAAGTGGAGTACCACAGGGTTCAGTCCTGGGTCCTCTCCTGTTTGGTATCTACTTCTCTGAAGTACAGGCCAACACAGGTCTTTGGCTAATGAAGTTCGCAGATGAGTGCAAACTAGGAGC
The DNA here is from genome assembly GCF_019279795.1 of Protopterus annectens. Lineage (NCBI taxonomy): Eukaryota > Metazoa > Chordata > Ceratodontiformes > Protopteridae > Protopterus > Protopterus annectens. Next base: position 830,152,635 of record NC_056731.1, read on the forward strand.
CATAATCAAAACTCCAAAAGATGTGGACATCCTACAAAAGGGCCTTGCTGAGACAGATGCCTGGTGTCAAAGTCATGGCCTCAAGCTCAATGCCAAAAAGTGCATTGTCATTCCTTTTGGTAAAAACTCAGTACCCATGAACTACCACATAGATGGTAGTCTACTTAACACTGAAAGTGTGTTGAGACCTTGGGACACAGGTGGACAGTAGGTCTCTCCTTTGATAATCACATCACCACAGTAGTCAGGAAAACCTTCTATGTGGCAGACCTCATCACAAAAGGTTTCTCATCCAGGAAAAAAGAGGTCATTGTTCCCCTCTACTCATCACTCATTAGACCCATTATAGAGTACAATGCCCCTTTTGGTATGTGCCTCACAAGACATCTACAACAACTGGAAAGGCCACAGAAATACCTCACAAAGAGGATTACCGGCCTCAAAGAGATGCCCTAAGCAGACTGTCAAAAAACTGCAGCTTTACTCCGTTGCATATCGCCTACTCGGAGGCAATCTCTGCCTAACACACAAAGCTATGTCAAACCCAGAGCTTTTAGACATGCTCCACTTAAAGAAATCCCAATCCCTATGAGCTACATGCTCTAGGGACCTAAACCTAGTCACCACAACAAACAGAACATGCTGGAGGGATAGATTCCTGTCCCAGAGACTTCCCATACTCTGGAACAAACTACCTACCTATATCAAACAAAGCTCCTCATTAGCACTGTTCAAGAAAAATCTTGATGATTGGATGGGAGATAGGAAATTCACCCCGGGGATCACTTCTGTGGCTCTGCTCGACAGTGGCACAGGAAAATAATTTTCTTGGGTGGCAAAAGCCAGGGTACCTTTGGCTAGGCTTATATAGGCCCTAGGGCCAATAGCCTAGTACCTATGAACCTCAGTGTCACTCTTACCTTCTTCAATAGTCATGCCTGACTGCCACATGCTTTCTCTCATGCAATCTATCCTTCTCTTTGCTGGATGTCCTTGTTTCCTCTTGCCTTCTTCCAGTCTCTCACAAATCTTCACCAGGTCATCCTCTGCTTTCTTGCACATGTGCTTGAACTTTGTTAATCTGTACACTGACATTCTCTGCAAGTGGAGCTACTTTGGCTTTTGGTCTGATGTCATCATTTCATATGTCCCCAGTATGCACCGTCCCATTTGTCTCTGTATCATACTGTGTAGTTATGGTTGTCCCACCGTTTTGTATATTTTACTTTTCAGCTTCTTTGGCATTCTTCTGGCACACAGTACCTCTTGACACACTGTGCCAGTTGAATGCAGCCTCTCTGGTTCTAGTTTTGACCTCCTTTATTCAGACTTTCTCCTTTACCACCCCTCCAAATACTTGAAATGGTTTTGCCTTCCGTCTTAACTTTCAGTTTCTTCTGTTATTCTCCACTTGCTGCTACAATAACCATCTTTTCTGTATGCAGCTTCCTCCCTTGTGCCTTCAGTTTTGCATTCCATTCCCCTATAATCTGCTATTTGTGTTCAGAGTCTGTTTGTAGTGCCACATCTGCATACACCTGCTTCATCAAATCTGCCTCTTCTGACCTATTTGCTAACATCACGAGTATGAACAGCAGTGAAGTCTTAGCTGAACCCAGATGCATACCCACCCCCAGTGAGAACCCCTCTGTGGGTTAGGAACACTGGTTGTACTTTTGTTATTTATTTGGGTTCTTGTGCATACACTGCTATATTTAGTGCAGGCTTTCTGCGACTTTGATCCATCACAGGGCAGCCCAAATCAGCTTTCATGGGACCTTGTTGCATACTTTCTACAAGTGTAGGAATACTCAGTTGGGCTCTTTCCTTATCTCTAGTTTCTTTTCAACCATGTGTCTTGCTGCAAACATTGGGCGAGTTGTGCTGCAGCCCTGTATGAATCCAAACTGCTAGTCTCCCATCTTACTTCCTACTACTCTGCATATTCAGTTATCAGTTACCCTTTTCAGCACTTCCATGCAGTATGACAGGAGTTTGATACTTTCATACTTGTCCACAGCTGTGAATATCCCCCTTTGTTCTTGCACGATGGCACTAAAATGCTTACCCTTCAGTCATGTGTGGCACCCCTTTCTCTCCATACTGCAGTGAGTACCCACTGGTACCATTTCTCCCCTAACATCTTGTTCATATTTGCCATACCCTCCATCTGAGTCTGCTGCTTTCCCTGACTTCATTTTCCTTAGTGCTGTTTTTACTTCATCTAGAGTGGGCTCTTCCTCTTTCAATGCAGGCTGTGTTTGGGATAATACAACTTGTTCTGTGTGGTTTTCTTAATTCAGAAGCTGCTGTAAGTGCTCCTTCTATCTGCCTTTGATGTTCTGTGAACTGGTAAGCAGATTGTTACTGGAATCCTTATGAAGGGTGTCTAAAGACCATCTTGTTTACTGTTTCGTCTTAGCCTCTGTTAGCTAACCAGTTTTCCTTCTTCGCCAGTTACATCTTCTAGCTCACATTTTCCAACATTCCTTTCTTTTGATAACTTCTTGTTCTTCTGCATTCCATCTCCAGCCTTCCTTATGTGCTTTATTTCCATACCTGGCTCAGCTGCATACCAGTTCTAGTCTTCACATATGCTGTTCTTTATTTCCACTTCACATATTTTCTCTTACTTCTGAGGTATTAGAGCCCAGAGTATTTTCTTGGACTCTTATGCTTTCCCTCCAGTCATCTTCTAGGTATTCCGCCTAGTCTCTGTTGACCTTAAGGCCTTCTCTGACCACTGCTTGGAACAGTTTTTATTGGTAAGGACTTTGCAACCTCTGATTATGCTTCCCTATCCTAAAGTCTGTTTGAGTTGTGTACTGGAATCTCTTGTATGTGATCTTGTTATGGTCTCTGTTGCTGAACCATGTGTTGGCCACCATCAAGTCATTTGTCAGACAGAAATCTAGAATGGCCTCCTCTTCATTCCTGTTGCCCCACTCATGTGGAACCAGGCAGTCCTCATATGTTCTGTCAAGTTCCAATAGGAGTATTCAGGTTCCCCATCTCAATATAAACTTATCTGGTCTTACTTTATCTAGCAGGTCCTGCAACTGTTGCCCAAATGTACTCTTTTCCTTCATCACTACCCTGGCTGGAGGAATAAGCTGAGAGTATGAACACTGCACTGTCTTTGCAGTGCAGTCTGACTGCCATGAGCCTGTTACCAATTCTAATGATATCCCTCACAATATTTAGAAGATTCTCCCTTATCACAATCCCCACACCATTTCTAGTCGGTCTTCCCCAGAGTAGTAGACGCTGGATCCCTAGTCTGTCCTCCACCTGAGCAGTAGACACTGGATGCCAAGGCAAGTGGTTTTGCTATACTGCACTTCCATCCTGTCTCCTGGATACAGACCATGTCCAGCCACCTCCTTACCATCATTTCATCTACTTCCAAGTTGCGTCCTGTTAGTGAATCTATATGGAGTATTGCAATCTTTATTTCATGTTTGTCACACTGACTTGGTTTTATATCCAACCTTCACTCAACAAAGCTATCCCAAATAATCCAAGCTGGATAAGTGGACACTGGTAGTCAGTAGCTTTTTGACCCATGGCTGCTAGGTTTTAAGGAAAGCATGCATGTTGGCCAACAGAGGTACAAAGAACCCTCCCTGCATTAGCATGGGTCCCTGGTATAGGTTAGAGTAGGCTGGATCCTCAACCCAGTTATCACCTGCAAACACCCATGCCTATTTTTGGTAGGATTAGTCAAAATGCCAAGACATTCAGTCTGTGATCTATGTTCTCCTGACCAGAAGATACTGTGCACCATATATGGTTTACCATAGAGTAGTCATATGTTGAGCTGGTACTGGCACTGTATTTTATTAATACAGACTTGTATCCAGTTCTTCTGATAGTGATTGTTTTTTTTAAATCTTAAATGTTTTTACTTTGATAAGAAACTAGATCTTTTTTAGATGAAAATTTCTCATCTAGGGAGAGGCTGTGTTAAACTTCAGGTTCTAGACTTTTAAAGAGTAGTTTGTGCCAGCTTAACTGAATGCTTTCATTAATGTTTTGGGGACGGCGCTGTGGTGCAGTGCTAGCATTGTTGCCTCATAGTAAGAGGTTCTCCAGTTCGATTCTCGGCTGTGGCTGGAATGCATCTGAGCAGAGTCTGCATGTCCTCTCTGCATTCCTGTGGGTTTCCTCTCGGTGCTCCTGTTTCCTCCCACATTACAAAGACATGCATCTGGAGCATTTCTCCCTGGGCCACCGCTGAAAATTGGCATTGTTCCAAGTTGGACTTTTCTGGTTAACAAATGTCAAATAAATAAAATGCATTTGAAGTATGTGGTAGTGACGTTCAATGTGAGTTTATGAGTATGATCACTATTTATTTTATTTATTTTACATTTGTTGACCGGGCTAGTCTAGCTGGAGATATTTCCATTTTCAGTAGAGGCCCGGGGAGAAAAGCTCCACAGAGAATACAATAAGGAAAAACATCATTGTGTTTCAAAGAAAGTTTGTAAAAGACAAAAACTAACAACTCTACAGTTCCTTATTATTACTACTAAGTGAGTTAGTTACTAACTCATACAGTTACAGTCCAAAAAAAAAAACTAACAGACATAAATGAACAAAACAGGAATGGGAAGCTTTGTGATACTTAAAATCAGAGAAAGACAATACAGTACTACACACAAAGGTGGTAGTGTAGTTACTGTGAATCACAAAGGTTATACCAGCATGTGCTATACAATATGAAACAGAACAAAGTAATTGTAAAATGAAGTACAATAATAAATTGTTTTAACTTATAAAACGTGGCAAATCTTTGGGTTTAAGTGATTATGTCCTCCCAAAATTATCCATACAATAATGCTGCATTGTATGCTAATCCAAAGATTAACAGCATGTAGAATCCTCCTGGTAAGCTAATAGACTCTGGAGTGGGTAGTTTTCAGCAAAGCATGTTTACTGTTGCACTGCATCTTAAAAAAATTTGAGTCATATGTAAAAAAAATTGAAAGTTAAGTAATTTCAAAAGTTCAACATATACAATGGCAGGAAATACTTTTGGCTAACTTTACATGTGAGGAGTTTACATTCTAGCAGACACTATGTATGTGGTTTAAGGGCAGTTGCACAATTTTTAGATGAATGACCTTTTCTCTTTTTTTTTGCTGTCTATATTGCATTTCTGTCTCACACACACAATATTCTCTGGTTTGGTTCAAAGTTTCTGCAACAACAAGGAAATGTCATGCATGTCCCATTTGGCCCTTCATAAGCTAACATCCTTTCATTGGAAAGAGTTTTTTTATATAATGAATACTTTACATCTCAAAATGCAGTAATGAATGTGCGTTACGCAGATGCTTTGTTATACAAGGGAAGTAAAGTTAATGCAGAAAATGTTGTTAAAAGGTTATTAAATAGCACATGGGGTATCAAGTTTACACATAAAACTGAGTACATTTTTTTTTTTTGATTTGACAATTTATGGTAGTGTGAGTAACAAGATACAAAGCACTTAATTTCACAAGAGATCAGCTGACACAGTGTACATCCACCACATTTCACTGCATCCCTTCTACTCGATGAATTCATTAGAGTTAAACACAATACTACAGATCCCAGTCACTTGAAGGAAATTATTTAGCACAGATGGAAGACAGGTAATGCTTCCGACATTATTGCTAAATCCAGAAATAAAGTTGTGCAAGATGAGGGTGGGAGTGCAGATGGAGAAGTGAGAAAAGTTACTTCAGATAAGAATATCTATTATGTTTCTAAATATAACATTTTCATAATGTTTTACACAAATAAGGAGGAAATGGAAACTAATGTTAGCAGGTCAGAATTTGAAGATGTTATTACCTGACTTTTAAATATAGGAGAAATGTTGTCCAATAAAGTAAATGTTATCAAATATATATGTGAAGATTGCAATGGGCGTCATAAAAATTTTAAAACAATGAACTGCAAGTAGAATAAAATGGAATGACAGCCTTGACAAATGACTTAATATTTTATAAAAAGTTGAGCACGTCAGTTATAGCCTTCATCATAACAAAAAAAAGATTTATGCCAGTTTGAAATAAACATGTAACTACTAATGTGACATTTCTTTCTTGTAAATTTTAAAATGAACAAACCTTTAATAGATATCACATCACTTAATCCTCAGGATGTGACATTATTCAAAAGTTAGCAGCTAAACGAGATCCCTCTTTTTCCACTGTTGATTTAAAATCACTCTTTCAAGCACAAAAAAAAATCAGATGTTTTAAAACCATTACAATTACACATTATACTACTACACAGCATTCTGAATTTGTCCATTTCTAATGGCCAGGATACCCCTCGTGTCTTCAGTTTTGCATTCCATTCCCATATAATTTGCTGACATTTTTTTGGAGTGTTTTTGTAGTCCCACATCTGCATACAGCAACTTTGTTAATCTGTCCCTTCCAACCAGTTTGCTAATGTAGTCCATGAAAAGCGGTGGGCTCAGAGCTGAACCCTGGTACACTCACTCCTACTAGGAACCCCTCTGTGAGACCGAACACTGTTCATACTTGAGTCATTGGGTCCTTGCACATAGCCTACACTAATTCTACAATGTTTCTGGGACTATGAAGCACTGCAGTACTACCCAAATCAGCTTTCTTGGTACCTTGTCCTATGCTTTCTCCAAGTCTAGAAATGCCCAGTTGGACTTTTATCTTCTCTTGCTTTTTCTCAACAGTCTCACTGCAAACATTGGGTCAGTCATGCTGCATCCTGGCCGGAATCCAAACTACATCTTCCACCTTACTTTCTGCTGCTCTGTGTATCCATTTATTAATTAATCACCCTCTGCAGAACTTT